>NW_028276595.1:0-90983 GCF_052056855.1 Sturnus vulgaris
TCAGAAGCGAAGAACGAAGCCGCTTGCGAGCGGGCGCAGTGCAGCGAAGGGGCTCTCCAATTCGCCGCTAGCTCCACGGTCCTCCTCAGCTGCGAGTAGCAGCGCTCGCAGTACACAGAGCTTCGCAAGGGCCCGAAGAAGCCGGAGGGAAGTATCGCACACGCAAATGTGCCAGGACAGAGACGTGTTCTACGTTGTCCCCTCTCGTCGTGCAGTTTGTGCCTCTGCTGCTTCTGCTGTTAGGAATCGCTCTCGAAAGACGAGCGAGAGCGTCCTTCCGGGTGCATTGCACTGAGTCGAGTGCTCGCTCGTGGACTTTTGCTCTCGGGGCCAAGGCAAGAGGGCGTGCTTGCCCGCAGAACTGAGAACACGCTGTTGGGCAGAGCTGCAACTGACCGCTGGAGTTCAGCTCTCGCCGGACGGCAGAAGGCGAAGAACGAAGCCGCTTGCGAGCGGCGCAGTGCAGCGAAGGGCTCTCCCAATTCGCCGCTAGCTCCACGGTCCTCCTCAGCTGCGAGTAGCAGCGCTCGCAGTACACAGAGCTTCGCAAGGCCCGAAGAGCCGGAGGGAAGTTTCGCACACGAAAATGTGCCAGGACAGAGACGTGTTCTACGTTGTCCCTTCTCGTCGTGCAGTTTGTGCCTCTGCTGCTTCTGCTGTTAGGAAGCGCTCCTCGAAAGACGAGCGAGAGCGTCCTTCCGGGTGCATTTGCACTGAGTCGAGTGCTCGCTCGGGACTTTGCTCTCGGGGCCAAGGCAAGAGGGCGTGCTTGCCCGCAGAACTGAGAACACGCTGTTGGGCAGAGCTGCAACTGACCGCTGGAGTTCAGCTCTCGCCGGACGGCAGAAGGCGAAGAACGAAGCCGCTTGCGAGCGGCGCAGTGCAGCGAAGAGCTCTCCCAATTCGCCGCTAGCTCCACGGTCCTCCTCAGCTGCGAGTAGCAGCGCTCGCAGTACACAGAGCTTCGCAAGGCCCGAAGAGCCGGAGGGAAGTTTCGCACACGAAAATGTGCCAGGACAGAGACGTGTTCTACGTTGTCCCCTCTCGTCGTGCAGTTTGTGCCTCTGCTGCTTCTGCTGTTAGGAATCGCTCCTCGAAAGACGAGCGAGAGCGTCCTTCCGGGTGCATTGCACTGAGTCGAGTGCTCGCTCGGGACTTTGCACTCGGGGCCAAGGCAAGAGGGCGTGATTGCCCGCAGAACTGAGAACACGCTGTTGGGCAGAGCTGCAACTGACCGCTGGAGTTCAGCTCTCGCCGGACGGCAGAAGGCGAAGAACGAAGCCGCTTGCGAGCGGCGCAGTGCAGCGAAGAGCTCTCCCAATTCGCCGCTAGCTCCACGGTCCTCCTCAGCTGCGAGTAGCAGCGCTCGCAGTACACAGAGCTTCGCAAGGCCCGAAGAGCCGGAGGGAAGTTTCGCACACGAAAATGTGCCAGGACAGAGACGTGTTCTACGTTGTCCCTCTCGTCGTGCAGTTTGTGCCTCTGCTGCTTCTGCTGTTAGGAATCGCTCCTCGAAAGACGAGCGAGAGCGTCCTTCCGGGTGCATTGCACTGAGTCGAGTGCTCGCTCGGGACTTTGCTCTCGGGGCCAAGGCAAGAGGGCGTGCTTGCCCGCAGAACTGAGAACACGCTGTTGGGCAGAGCTGCAACTGACCGCTGGAGTTCAGCTCTCGCCGGACGGCAGAAGGCGAAGAACGAAGCCGCTTGCGAGCGGCGCAGTGCAGCGAAGAGCTCTCCCAATTCGCCGCTAGCTCCACGGTCCTCCTCAGCTGCGAGTAGCAGCGCTCGCAGTACACAGAGCTTCGCAAGGCCCGAAGAGCCGGAGGGAAGTATCGCACACGCAAATGTGCCAGGACAGAGACGTGTTCTACGTTGTCCCCTCTCGTCGTGCAGTTTGTGCCTCTGCTGCTTCTGCTGTTAGGAATCGCTCCTCGAAAGACGAGCGAGAGCGTCCTTCCGGGTGCATTGCACTGAGTCGAGTGCTCGCTCGGGACTTTGCACTCGGGGCCAAGGCAAGAGGGCGTGATTGCCCGCAGAACTGAGAACACGCTGTTGGGCAGAGCTGCAACTGACCGCTGGAGTTCAGCTCTCGCCGGACGGCAGAAGGCGAAGAACGAAGCCGCTTGCGAGCGGCGCAGTGCAGCGAAGGGCTCTCCGAATTCGCCGCTAGCTCCACGGTCCTCCTCAGCTGCGAGTAGCAGCGCTCGCAGTACACAGAGCTTCGCAAGGCCCGAAGAGCCGGAGGGAAGTATCGCACACGCAAATGTGCCAGGACAGAGACGTGTTCTACGTTGTCCCCTCTCGTCGTGCAGTTTGTGCCTCTGCTGCTTCTGCTGTTAGGAATCGCTCCTCGAAAGACGAGCGAGAGCGTCCTTCCGGGTGCATTGCACTGAGTCGAGTGCTCGCTCGGGACTTTGCACTCGGGGCCAAGGCAAGAGGGCGTGATTGCCCGCAGAACTGAGAACACGCTGTTGGGCAGAGCTGCAACTGACCGCTGGAGTTCAGCTCTCGCCGGACGGCAGAAGGCGAAGAACGAAGCCGCTTGCGAGCGGCGCAGTGCAGCGAAGGGCTCTCCGAATTCGCCGCTAGCTCCACGGTCCTTCTCAGCTGCGAGTAGCAGCGCTCGCAGTACACAGAGCTTCGCAAGGCCCGAAGAGCCGGAGGGAAGTATCGCACACGCAAATGTGCCAGGACAGAGACGTGTTCTACGTTGTCCCCTCTCGTCGTGCAGTTTGTGCCTCTGCTGCTTCTGCTGTTAGGAATCGCTCCTCGAAAGACGAGCGAGAGCGTCCTTCCGGGTGCATTGCACTGAGTCGAGTGCTCGCTCGGGACTTTGCACTCGGGGCCAAGGCAAGAGGGCGTGATTGCCCGCAGAACTGAGAACACGCTGTTGGGCAGAGCTGCAACTGACCGCTGGAGTTCAGCTCTCGCCGGACGGCAGAAGGCGAAGAACGAAGCCGCTTGCGAGCGGCGCAGTGCAGCGAAGGCTCTCCGAATTCGCCGCTAGCTCCACGGTCCTCCTCAGCTGCGAGTAGCAGCGCTCGCAGTACACAGAGCTTCGCAAGGCCCGAAGAGCCGGAGGGAAGTATCGCACACGCAAATGTGCCAGGACAGAGACGTGTTCTACGTTGTCCCCTCTCGTCGTGCAGTTTGTGCCTCTGCTGCTTCTGCTGTTAGGAATCGCTCCTCGAAAGACGAGCGAGAGCGTCCTTCCGGGTGCATTGCACTGAGTCGAGTGCTCGCTCGGGACTTTGCACTCGGGGCCAAGGCAAGAGGGCGTGATTGCCCGCAGAACTGAGAACACGCTGTTGGGCAGAGCTGCAACTGACCGCTGGAGTTCAGCTCTCGCCGGACGGCAGAAGGCGAAGAACGAAGCCGCTTGCGAGCGGCGCAGTGCAGCGAAGGGCTCTCCGAATTCGCCGCTAGCTCCACGGTCCTCCTCAGCTGCGAGTAGCAGCGCTCGCAGTACACAGAGCTTCGCAAGGCCCGAAGAGCCGGAGGGAAGTATCGCACACGCAAATGTGCCAGGACAGAGACGTGTTCTACGTTGTCCCCTCTCGTCGTGCAGTTTGTGCCTCTGCTGCTTCTGCTGTTAGGAATCGCTCCTCGAAAGACGAGCGAGAGCGTCCTTCCGGGTGCATTGCACTGAGTCGAGTGCTCGCTCGGGACTTTGCTCTCGGGGCCAAGGCAAGAGGGCGTGCTTGCCCGCAGAACTGAGAACACGCTGTTGGGCAGAGCTGCAACTGACCGCTGGAGTTCAGCTCTCGCCGGACGGCAGAAGGCGAAGAACGAAGCCGCTTGCGAGCGGCGCAGTGCAGCGAAGGGCTCTCCCAATTCGCCGCTAGCTCCACGGTCCTCCTCAGCTGCGAGTAGCAGCGCTCGCAGTACACAGAGCTTCGCAAGGCCCGAAGAGCCGGAGGGAAGTATCGCACACGCAAATGTGCCAGGACAGAGACGTGTTCTACGTTGTCCCCTCTCGTCGTGCAGTTTGTGCCTCTGCTGCTTCTGCTGTTAGGAATCGCTCCTCGAAAGACGAGCGAGAGCGTCCTTCCGGTGCATTGCACTGAGTCGAGTGCTCGCTCGGGACTTTGCTCTCGGGGCCAAGGCAAGAGGGCGTGCTTGCCCGCAGAACTGAGAACACGCTGTTGGGCAGAGCTGCAACTGACCGCTGGAGTTCAGCTCTCGCCGGACGGCAGAAGGCGAAGAACGAAGCCGCTTGCGAGCGGCGCAGTGCAGCGAAGAGCTCTCCCAATTCGCCGCTAGCTCCACGGTCCTCCTCAGCTGCGAGTAGCAGCGCTCGCAGTACACAGAGCTTCGCAAGGCCCGAAGAGCCGGAGGGAAGTATCGCACACGCAAATGTGCCAGGACAGAGACGTGTTCTACGTTGTCCCCTCTCGTCGTGCAGTTTGTGCCTCTGCTGCTTCTGCTGTTAGGAATCGCTCCTCGAAAGACGAGCGAGAGCGTCCTTCCGGGTGCATTGCACTGAGTCGAGTGCTCGCTCGGGACTTTGCACTCGGGGCCAAGGCAAGAGGGCGTGCTTGCCCGCAGAACTGAGAACACGCTGTTGGGCAGAGCTGCAACTGACCGCTGGAGTTCAGCTCTCGCCGGACGGCAGAAGGCGAAGAACGAAGCCGCTTGCGAGCGGCGCAGTGCAGCGAAGAGCTCTCCCAATTCGCCGCTAGCTCCACGGTCCTCCTCAGCTGCGAGTAGCAGCGCTCGCAGTACACAGAGCTTCGCAAGGCCCGAAGAGCCGGAGGGAAGTATCGCACACGCAAATGTGCCAGGACAGAGACGTGTTCTACGTTGTCCCCTCTCGTCGTGCAGTTTGTGCCTCTGCTGCTTCTGCTGTTAGGAATCGCTCCTCGAAAGACGAGCGAGAGCGTCCTTCCGGGTGCATTGCACTGAGTCGAGTGCTCGCTCGGGACTTTGCTCTCGGGGCCAAGGCAAGAGGGCGTGCTTGCCCGCAGAACTGAGAACACGCTGTTGGGCAGAGCTGCAACTGACCGCTGGAGTTCAGCTCTCGCCGGACGGCAGAAGGCGAAGAACGAAGCCGCTTGCGAGCGGCGCAGTGCAGCGAAGAGCTCTCCCAATTCGCCGCTAGCTCCACGGTCCTCCTCAGCTGCGAGTAGCAGCGCTCGCAGTACACAGAGCTTCGCAAGGCCCGAAGAGCCGGAGGGAAGTATCGCACACGCAAATGTGCCAGGACAGAGACGTGTTCTACGTTGTCCCCTCTCGTCGTGCAGTTTGTGCCTCTGCTGCTTCTGCTGTTAGGAATCGCTCCTCGAAAGACGAGCGAGAGCGTCCTTCCGGGTGCATTGCACTGAGTCGAGTGCTCGCTCGGGACTTTGCACTCGGGGCCAAGGCAAGAGGGCGTGCTTGCCCGCAGAACTGAGAACACGCTGTTGGGCAGAGCTGCAACTGACCGCTGGAGTTCAGCTCTCGCCGGACGGCAGAAGGCGAAGAACGAAGCCGCTTGCGAGCGGCGCAGTGCAGCGAAGGGCTCTCCCAATTCGCCGCTAGCTCCACGGTCCTCCTCAGCTGCGAGTAGCAGCGCTCGCAGTACACAGAGCTTCGCAAGGCCCGAAGAGCCGGAGGGAAGTATCGCACACGCAAATGTGCCAGGACAGAGACGTGTTCTACGTTGTCCCCTCTCGTCGTGCAGTTTGTGCCTCTGCTGCTTCTGCTGTTAGGAATCGCTCCTCGAAAGACGAGCGAGAGCGTCCTTCCGGGTGCATTGCACTGAGTCGAGTGCTCGCTCGGGACTTTGCACTCGGGCCAAGGCAAGAGGGCGTGCTTGCCCGCAGAACTGAGAACACGCTGTTGGGCAGAGCTGCAACTGACCGCTGGAGTTCAGCTCTCGCCGGACGGCAGAAGGCGAAGAACGAAGCCGCTTGCGAGCGGCGCAGTGCAGCGAAGGGCTCTCCGAATTCGCCGCTAGCTCCACGGTCCTCCTCAGCTGCGAGTAGCAGCGCTCGCAGTACACAGAGCTTCGCAAGGCCCGAAGAGCCGGAGGGAAGTATCGCACACGCAAATGTGCCAGGACAGAGACGTGTTCTACGTTGTCCCCTCTCGTCGTGCAGTTTGTGCCTCTGCTGCTTCTGCTGTTAGGAATCGCTCCTCGAAAGACGAGCGAGAGCGTCCTTCCGGGTGCATTGCACTGAGTCGAGTGCTCGCTCGGGACTTTGCACTCGGGGCCAAGGCAAGAGGGCGTGCTTGCCCGCAGAACTGAGAACACGCTGTTGGGCAGAGCTGCAACTGACCGCTGGAGTTCAGCTCTCGCCGGACGGCAGAAGGCGAAGAACGAAGCCGCTTGCGAGCGGCGCAGTGCAGCGAAGGGCTCTCCGAATTCGCCGCTAGCTCCACGGTCCTCCTCAGCTGCGAGTAGCAGCGCTCGCAGTACACAGAGCTTCGCAAGGCCCGAAGAGCCGGAGGGAAGTATCGCACACGCAAATGTGCCAGGACAGAGACGTGTTCTACGTTGTCCCCTCTCGTCGTGCAGTTTGTGCCTCTGCTGCTTCTGCTGTTAGGAATCGCTCCTCGAAAGACGAGCGAGAGCGTCCTTCCGGGTGCATTGCACTGAGTCGAGTGCTCGCTCGGGACTTTGCACTCGGGGCCAAGGCAAGAGGGCGTGCTTGCCCGCAGAACTGAGAACACGCTGTTGGGCAGAGCTGCAACTGACCGCTGGAGTTCAGCTCTCGCCGGACGGCAGAAGGCGAAGAACGAAGCCGCTTGCGAGCGGCGCAGTGCAGCGAAGAGCTCTCCCAATTCGCCGCTAGCTCCACGGTCCTCCTCAGCTGCGAGTAGCAGCGCTCGCAGTACACAGAGCTTCGCAAGGCCCGAAGAGCCGGAGGGAAGTATCGCACACGCAAATGTGCCAGGACAGAGACGTGTTCTACGTTGTCCCCTCTCGTCGTGCAGTTTGTGCCTCTGCTGCTTCTGCTGTTAGGAATCGCTCCTCGAAAGACGAGCGAGAGCGTCCTTCCGGGTGCATTGCACTGAGTCGAGTGCTCGCTCGGGGCTTTGCTCTCGGGGCCAAGGCAAGAGGGCGTGCTTGCCCGCAGAACTGAGAACACGCTGTTGGGCAGAGCTGCAACTGACCGCTGGAGTTCAGCTCTCGCCGGACGGCAGAAGGCGAAGAACGAAGCCGCTTGCGAGCGGCGCAGTGCAGCGAAGAGCTCTCCCAATTCGCCGCTAGCTCCACGGTCCTCCTCAGCTGCGAGTAGCAGCGCTCGCAGTACACAGAGCTTCGCAAGGCCCGAAGAGCCGGAGGGAAGTTTCGCACACGCAAATGTGCCAGGACAGAGACGTGTTCTACGTTGTCCCCTCTCGTCGTGCAGTTTGTGCCTCTGCTGCTTCTGCTGTTAGGAAGCGCTCCTCGAAAGACGAGCGAGAGCGTCCTTCCGGGTGCATTGCACTGAGTCGAGTGCTCGCTCGGGACTTTGCTCTCGGGGCCAAGGCAAGAGGGCGTGCTTGCCCGCAGAACTGAGAACACGCTGTTGGGCAGAGCTGCAACTGACCGCTGGAGTTCAGCTCTCGCCGGACGGCAGAAGGCGAAGAACGAAGCCGCTTGCGAGCGGCGCAGTGCAGCGAAGAGCTCTCCCAATTCGCCGCTAGCTCCACGGTCCTTCTCAGCTGCGAGTAGCAGCGCTCGCAGTACACAGAGCTTCGCAAGGCCCGAAGAGCCGGAGGGAAGTTTCGCACACGCAAATGTGCCAGGACAGAGACGTGTTCTACGTTGTCCCCTCTCGTCGTGCAGTTTGTGCCTCTGCTGCTTCTGCTGTTAGGAAGCGCTCCTCGAAAGACGAGCGAGAGCGTCCTTCCGGGTGCATTGCACTGAGTCGAGTGCTCGCTCGGGACTTTGCACTCGGGGCCAAGGCAAGAGGGCGTGCTTGCCCGCAGAACTGAGAACACGCTGTTGGGCAGAGCTGCAACTGACCGCTGGAGTTCAGCTCTCGCCGGACGGCAGAAGGCGAAGAACGAAGCCGCTTGCGAGCGGCGCAGTGCAGCGAAGAGCTCTCCCAATTCGCCGCTAGCTCCACGGTCCTCCTCAGCTGCGAGTAGCAGCGCTCGCAGTACACAGAGCTTCGCAAGGCCCGAAGAGCCGGAGGGAAGTATCGCACACGCAAATGTGCCAGGACAGAGACGTGTTCTACGTTGTCCCCTCTCGTCGTGCAGTTTGTGCCTCTGCTGCTTCTGCTGTTAGGAATCGCTCCTCGAAAGACGAGCGAGAGCGTCCTTCCGGGTGCATTGCACTGAGTCGAGTGCTCGCTCGGGACTTTGCACTCGGGGCCAAGGCAAGAGGGCGTGCTTGCCCGCAGAACTGAGAACACGCTGTTGGGCAGAGCTGCAACTGACCGCTGGAGTTCAGCTCTCGCCGGACGGCAGAAGGCGAAGAACGAAGCCGCTTGCGAGCGGCGCAGTGCAGCGAAGAGCTCTCCCAATTCGCCGCTAGCTCCACGGTCCTCCTCAGCTGCGAGTAGCAGCGCTCGCAGTACACAGAGCTTCGCAAGGCCCGAAGAGCCGGAGGGAAGTATCGCACACGCAAATGTGCCAGGACAGAGACGTGTTCTACGTTGTCCCCTCTCGTCGTGCAGTTTGTGCCTCTGCTGCTTCTGCTGTTAGGAATCGCTCCTCGAAAGACGAGCGAGAGCGTCCTTCCGGGTGCATTGCACTGAGTCGAGTGCTCGCTCGGACTTTGCTCTCGGGGCCAAGGCAAGAGGGCGTGCTTGCCCGCAGAACTGAGAACACGCTGTTGGGCAGAGCTGCAACTGACCGCTGGAGTTCAGCTCTCGCCGGACGGCAGAAGGCGAAGAACGAAGCCGCTTGCGAGCGGCGCAGTGCAGCGAAGAGCTCTCCCAATTCGCCGCTAGCTCCACGGTCCTCCTCAGCTGCGAGTAGCAGCGCTCGCAGTACACAGAGCTTCGCAAGGCCCGAAGAGCCGGAGGGAAGTATCGCACACGCAAATGTGCCAGGACAGAGACGTGTTCTACGTTGTCCCCTCTCGTCGTGCAGTTTGTGCCTCTGCTGCTTCTGCTGTTAGGAATCGCTCCTCGAAAGACGAGCGAGAGCGTCCTTCCGGGTGCATTGCACTGAGTCGAGTGCTCGCTCGGGACTTTGCACTCGGGGCCAAGGCAAGAGGGCGTGCTTGCCCGCAGAACTGAGAACACGCTGTTGGGCAGAGCTGCAACTGACCGCTGGAGTTCAGCTCTCGCCGGACGGCAGAAGGCGAAGAACGAAGCCGCTTGCGAGCGGCGCAGTGCAGCGAAGAGCTCTCCCAATTCGCCGCTAGCTCCACGGTCCTCTCAGCTGCGAGTAGCAGCGCTCGCAGTACACAGAGCTTCGCAAGGCCCGAAGAGCCGGAGGGAAGTATCGCACACGCAAATGTGCCAGGACAGAGACGTGTTCTACGTTGTCCCCTCTCGTCGTGCAGTTTGTGCCTCTGCTGCTTCTGCTGTTAGGAATCGCTCCTCGAAAGACGAGCGAGAGCGTCCTTCCGGGTGCATTGCACTGAGTCGAGTGCTCGCTCGGGACTTTGCACTCGGGGCCAAGGCAAGAGGGCGTGCTTGCCCGCAGAACTGAGAACACGCTGTTGGGCAGAGCTGCAACTGACCGCTGGAGTTCAGCTCTCGCCGGACGGCAGAAGGCGAAGAACGAAGCCGCTTGCGAGCGGCGCAGTGCAGCGAAGAGCTCTCCCAATTCGCCGCTAGCTCCACGGTCCTCCTCAGCTGCGAGTAGCAGCGCTCGCAGTACACAGAGCTTCGCAAGGCCCGAAGAGCCGGAGGGAAGTATCGCACACGCAAATGTGCCAGGACAGAGACGTGTTCTACGTTGTCCCCTCTCGTCGTGCAGTTTGTGCCTCTGCTGCTTCTGCTGTTAGGAATCGCTCCTCGAAAGACGAGCGAGAGCGTCCTTCCGGGTGCATTGCACTGAGTCGAGTGCTCGCTCGGGACTTTGCTCTCGGGGCCAAGGCAAGAGGGCGTGCTTGCCCGCAGAACTGAGAACACGCTGTTGGGCAGAGCTGCAACTGACCGCTGGAGTTCAGCTCTCGCCGGACGGCAGAAGGCGAAGAACGAAGCCGCTTGCGAGCGGCGCAGTGCAGCGAAGAGCTCTCCCAATTCGCCGCTAGCTCCACGGTCCTCCTCAGCTGCGAGTAGCAGCGCTCGCAGTACACAGAGCTTCGCAAGGCCCGAAGAGCCGGAGGGAAGTTTCGCACACGAAAATGTGCCAGGACAGAGACGTGTTCTACGTTGTCCCCTCTCGTCGTGCAGTTTGTGCCTCTGCTGCTTCTGCTGTTAGGAATCGCTCCTCGAAAGACGAGCGAGAGCGTCCTTCCGGGTGCATTGCACTGAGTCGAGTGCTCGCTCGGGACTTTGCACTCGGGGCCAAGGCAAGAGGGCGTGCTTGCCCGCAGAACTGAGAACACGCTGTTGGGCAGAGCTGCAACTGACCGCTGGAGTTCAGCTCTCGCCGGACGGCAGAAGGCGAAGAACGAAGCCGCTTGCGAGCGGCGCAGTGCAGCGAAGGGCTCTCCGAATTCGCCGCTAGCTCCACGGTCCTCCTCAGCTGCGAGTAGCAGCGCTCGCAGTACACAGAGCTTCGCAAGGCCCGAAGAGCCGGAGGGAAGTATCGCACACGCAAATGTGCCAGGACAGAGACGTGTTCTACGTTGTCCCCTCTCGTCGTGCAGTTTGTGCCTCTGCTGCTTCTGCTGTTAGGAATCGCTCCTCGAAAGACGAGCGAGAGCGTCCTTCCGGGTGCATTGCACTGAGTCGAGTGCTCGCTCGGGACTTTGCACTCGGGGCCAAGGCAAGAGGGCGTGCTTGCCCGCAGAACTGAGAACACGCTGTTGGGCAGAGCTGCAACTGACCGCTGGAGTTCAGCTCTCGCCGGACGGCAGAAGGCGAAGAACGAAGCCGCTTGCGAGCGGCGCAGTGCAGCGAAGGGCTCTCCGAATTCGCCGCTAGCTCCACGGTCCTCCTCAGCTGCGAGTAGCAGCGCTCGCAGTACACAGAGCTTCGCAAGGCCCGAAGAGCCGGAGGGAAGTATCGCACACGCAAATGTGCCAGGACAGAGACGTGTTCTACGTTGTCCCCTCTCGTCGTGCAGTTTGTGCCTCTGCTGCTTCTGCTGTTAGGAATCGCTCCTCGAAAGACGAGCGAGAGCGTCCTTCCGGGTGCATTGCACTGAGTCGAGTGCTCGCTCGGGACTTTGCTCTCGGGCCAAGGCAAGAGGGCGTGCTTGCCCGCAGAACTGAGAACACGCTGTTGGGCAGAGCTGCAACTGACCGCTGGAGTTCAGCTCTCGCCGGACGGCAGAAGGCGAAGAACGAAGCCGCTTGCGAGCGGCGCAGTGCAGCGAAGAGCTCTCCCAATTCGCCGCTAGCTCCACGGTCCTCCTCAGCTGCGAGTAGCAGCGCTCGCAGTACACAGAGCTTCGCAAGGCCCGAAGAGCCGGAGGGAAGTTTCGCACACGAAAATGTGCCAGGACAGAGACGTGTTCTACGTTGTCCCTTCTCGTCGTGCAGTTTGTGCCTCTGCTGCTTCTGCTGTTAGGAAGCGCTCCTCGAAAGACGAGCGAGAGCGTCCTTCCGGGTGCATTGCACTGAGTCGAGTGCTCGCTCGGGGCTTTGCTCTCGGGGCCAAGGCAAGAGGGCGTGCTTGCCCGCAGAACTGAGAACACGCTGTTGGGCAGAGCTGCAACTGACCGCTGGAGTTCAGCTCTCGCCGGACGGCAGAAGGCGAAGAACGAAGCCGCTTGCGAGCGGCGCAGTGCAGCGAAGAGCTCTCCCAATTCGCCGCTAGCTCCACGGTCCTTCTCAGCTGCGAGTAGCAGCGCTCGCAGTACACAGAGCTTCGCAAGGCCCGAAGAGCCGGAGGGAAGTTTCGCACACGCAAATGTGCCAGGACAGAGACGTGTTCTACGTTGTCCCCTCTCGTCGTGCAGTTTGTGCCTCTGCTGCTTCTGCTGTTAGGAAGCGCTCCTCGAAAGACGAGCGAGAGCGTCCTTCCGGGTGCATTGCACTGAGTCGAGTGCTCGCTCGGGACTTTGCTCTCGGGGCCAAGGCAAGAGGGCGTGCTTGCCCGCAGAACTGAGAACACGCTGTTGGGCAGAGCTGCAACTGACCGCTGGAGTTCAGCTCTCGCCGGACGGCAGAAGGCGAAGAACGAAGCCGCTTGCGAGCGGCGCAGTGCAGCGAAGAGCTCTCCCAATTCGCCGCTAGCTCCACGGTCCTCCTCAGCTGCGAGTAGCAGCGCTCGCAGTACACAGAGCTTCGCAAGGCCCGAAGAGCCGGAGGGAAGTATCGCACACGCAAATGTGCCAGGACAGAGACGTGTTCTACGTTGTCCCCTCTCGTCGTGCAGTTTGTGCCTCTGCTGCTTCTGCTGTTAGGAATCGCTCCTCGAAAGACGAGCGAGAGCGTCCTTCCGGGTGCATTGCACTGAGTCGAGTGCTCGCTCGGGACTTTGCACTCGGGGCCAAGGCAAGAGGGCGTGCTTGCCCGCAGAACTGAGAACACGCTGTTGGGCAGAGCTGCAACTGACCGCTGGAGTTCAGCTCTCGCCGGACGGCAGAAGGCGAAGAACGAAGCCGCTTGCGAGCGGCGCAGTGCAGCGAAGAGCTCTCCCAATTCGCCGCTAGCTCCACGGTCCTCCTCAGCTGCGAGTAGCAGCGCTCGCAGTACACAGAGCTTCGCAAGGCCCGAAGAGCCGGAGGGAAGTATCGCACACGCAAATGTGCCAGGACAGAGACGTGTTCTACGTTGTCCCCTCTCGTCGTGCAGTTTGTGCCTCTGCTGCTTCTGCTGTTAGGAATCGCTCCTCGAAAGACGAGCGAGAGCGTCCTTCCGGGTGCATTGCACTGAGTCGAGTGCTCGCTCGGGACTTTGCACTCGGGGCCAAGGCAAGAGGGCGTGCTTGCCCGCAGAACTGAGAACACGCTGTTGGGCAGAGCTGCAACTGACCGCTGGAGTTCAGCTCTCGCCGGACGGCAGAAGGCGAAGAACGAAGCCGCTTGCGAGCGGCGCAGTGCAGCGAAGAGCTCTCCCAATTCGCCGCTAGCTCCACGGTCCTCCTCAGCTGCGAGTAGCAGCGCTCGCAGTACACAGAGCTTCGCAAGGCCCGAAGAGCCGGAGGGAAGTTTCGCACACGAAAATGTGCCAGGACAGAGACGTGTTCTACGTTGTCCCTTCTCGTCGTGCAGTTTGTGCCTCTGCTGCTTCTGCTGTTAGGAAGCGCTCCTCGAAAGACGAGCGAGAGCGTCCTTCCGGGTGCATTGCACTGAGTCGAGTGCTCGCTCGGGACTTTGCTCTCGGGGCCAAGGCAAGAGGGCGTGCTTGCCCGCAGAACTGAGAACACGCTGTTGGGCAGAGCTGCAACTGACCGCTGGAGTTCAGCTCTCGCCGGACGGCAGAAGGCGAAGAACGAAGCCGCTTGCGAGCGGCGCAGTGCAGCGAAGAGCTCTCCCAATTCGCCGCTAGCTCCACGGTCCTCCTCAGCTGCGAGTAGCAGCGCTCGCAGTACACAGAGCTTCGCAAGGCCCGAAGAGCCGGAGGGAAGTTTCGCACACGAAAATGTGCCAGGACAGAGACGTGTTCTACGTTGTCCCCTCTCGTCGTGCAGTTTGTGCCTCTGCTGCTTCTGCTGTTAGGAATCGCTCCTCGAAAGACGAGCGAGAGCGTCCTTCCGGGTGCATTGCACTGAGTCGAGTGCTCGCTCGGGACTTTGCACTCGGGGCCAAGGCAAGAGGGCGTGATTGCCCGCAGAACTGAGAACACGCTGTTGGGCAGAGCTGCAACTGACCGCTGGAGTTCAGCTCTCGCCGGACGGCAGAAGGCGAAGAAACGAAGCCGCTTGCGAGCGGCGCAGTGCAGCGAAGGGCTCTCCGAATTCGCCGCTAGCTCCACGGTCCTTCTCAGCTGCGAGTAGCAGCGCTCGCAGTACACAGAGTTTCGCAAGGCCCGAAGAGCCGGAGGGAAGTATCGCACACGCAAATGTGCCAGGACAGAGACGTGTTCTACGTTGTCCCCTCTCGTCGTGCAGTTTGTGCCTCTGCTGCTTCTGCTGTTAGGAATCGCTCCTCGAAAGACGAGCGAGAGCGTCCTTCCGGGTGCATTGCACTGAGTCGAGTGCTCGCTCGGGACTTTGCTCTCGGGGCCAAGGCAAGAGGGCGTGCTTGCCCGCAGAACTGAGAACACGCTGTTGGGCAGAGCTGCAACTGACCGCTGGAGTTCAGCTCTCGCCGGACGGCAGAAGGCGAAGAACGAAGCCGCTTGCGAGCGGCGCAGTGCAGCGAAGAGCTCTCCCAATTCGCCGCTAGCTCCACGGTCCTCCTCAGCTGCGAGTAGCAGCGCTCGCAGTACACAGAGCTTCGCAAGGCCCGAAGAGCCGGAGGGAAGTTTCGCACACGAAAATGTGCCAGGACAGAGACGTGTTCTACGTTGTCCCCTCTCGTCGTGCAGTTTGTGCCTCTGCTGCTTCTGCTGTTAGGAATCGCTCCTCGAAAGACGAGCGAGAGCGTCCTTCCGGGTGCATTGCACTGAGTCGAGTGCTCGCTCGGGACTTTGCTCTCGGGGCCAAGGCAAGAGGGCGTGCTTGCCCGCAGAACTGAGAACACGCTGTTGGGCAGAGCTGCAACTGACCGCTGGAGTTCAGCTCTCGCCGGACGGCAGAAGGCGAAGAACGAAGCCGCTTGCGAGCGGCGCAGTGCAGCGAAGAGCTCTCCCAATTCGCCGCTAGCTCCACGGTCCTCCTCAGCTGCGAGTAGCAGCGCTCGCAGTACACAGAGCTTCGCAAGGCCCGAAGAGCCGGAGGGAAGTTTCGCACACGAAAATGTGCCAGGACAGAGACGTGTTCTACGTTGTCCCCTCTCGTCGTGCAGTTTGTGCCTCTGCTGCTTCTGCTGTTAGGAATCGCTCCTCGAAAGACGAGCGAGAGCGTCCTTCCGGGTGCATTGCACTGAGTCGAGTGCTCGCTCGGGACTTTGCTCTCGGGGCCAAGGCAAGAGGGCGTGCTTGCCCGCAGAACTGAGAACACGCTGTTGGGCAGAGCTGCAACTGACCGCTGGAGTTCAGCTCTCGCCGGACGGCAGAAGGCGAAGAACGAAGCCGCTTGCGAGCGGCGCAGTGCAGCGAAGAGCTCTCCCAATTCGCCGCTAGCTCCACGGTCCTTCTCAGCTGCGAGTAGCAGCGCTCGCAGTACACAGAGCTTCGCAAGGCCCGAAGAGCCGGAGGGAAGTATCGCACACGCAAATGTGCCAGGACAGAGACGTGTTCTACGTTGTCCCCTCTCGTCGTGCAGTTTGTGCCTCTGCTGCTTCTGCTGTTAGGAATCGCTCCTCGAAAGACGAGCGAGAGCGTCCTTCCGGGTGCATTGCACTGAGTCGAGTGCTCGCTCGGGACTTTGCACTCGGGGCCAAGGCAAGAGGGCGTGCTTGCCCGCAGAACTGAGAACACGCTGTTGGGCAGAGCTGCAACTGACCGCTGGAGTTCAGCTCTCGCCGGACGGCAGAAGGCGAAGAACGAAGCCGCTTGCGAGCGGCGCAGTGCAGCGAAGAGCTCTCCCAATTCGCCGCTAGCTCCACGGTCCTTCTCAGCTGCGAGTAGCAGCGCTCGCAGTACACAGAGCTTCGCAAGGCCCGAAGAGCCGGAGGGAAGTATCGCACACGCAAATGTGCCAGGACAGAGACGTGTTCTACGTTGTCCCCTCTCGTCGTGCAGTTTGTGCCTCTGCTGCTTCTGCTGTTAGGAATCGCTCCTCGAAAGACGAGCGAGAGCGTCCTTCCGGGTGCATTGCACTGAGTCGAGTGCTCGCTCGGGACTTTGCACTCGGGGCCAAGGCAAGAGGGCGTGCTTGCCCGCAGAACTGAGAACACGCTGTTGGGCAGAGCTGCAACTGACCGCTGGAGTTCAGCTCTCGCCGGACGGCAGAAGGCGAAGAACGAAGCCGCTTGCGAGCGGCGCAGTGCAGCGAAGAGCTCTCCCAATTCGCCGCTAGCTCCACGGTCCTCCTCAGCTGCGAGTAGCAGCGCTCGCAGTACACAGAGCTTCGCAAGGCCCGAAGAGCCGGAGGGAAGTATCGCACACGCAAATGTGCCAGGACAGAGACGTGTTCTACGTTGTCCCCTCTCGTCGTGCAGTTTGTGCCTCTGCTGCTTCTGCTGTTAGGAATCGCTCCTCGAAAGACGAGCGAGAGCGTCCTTCCGGGTGCATTGCACTGAGTCGAGTGCTCGCTCGGGACTTTGCACTCGGGGCCAAGGCAAGAGGGCGTGCTTGCCCGCAGAACTGAGAACACGCTGTTGGGCAGAGCTGCAACTGACCGCTGGAGTTCAGCTCTCGCCGGACGGCAGAAGGCGAAGAACGAAGCCGCTTGCGAGCGGCGCAGTGCAGCGAAGAGCTCTCCAATTCGCCGCTAGCTCCACGGTCCTCCTCAGCTGCGAGTAGCAGCGCTCGCAGTACACAGAGCTTCGCAAGGCCCGAAGAGCCGGAGGGAAGTATCGCACACGCAAATGTGCCAGGACAGAGACGTGTTCTACGTTGTCCCCTCTCGTCGTGCAGTTTGTGCCTCTGCTGCTTCTGCTGTTAGGAATCGCTCCTCGAAAGACGAGCGAGAGCGTCCTTCCGGGTGCATTGCACTGAGTCGAGTGCTCGCTCGGGACTTTGCACTCGGGGCCAAGGCAAGAGGGCGTGCTTGCCCGCAGAACTGAGAACACGCTGTTGGGCAGAGCTGCAACTGACCGCTGGAGTTCAGCTCTCGCCGGACGGCAGAAGGCGAAGAACGAAGCCGCTTGCGAGCGGCGCAGTGCAGCGAAGAGCTCTCCCAATTCGCCGCTAGCTCCACGGTCCTCCTCAGCTGCGAGTAGCAGCGCTCGCAGTACACAGAGCTTCGCAAGGCCCGAAGAGCCGGAGGGAAGTATCGCACACGCAAATGTGCCAGGACAGAGACGTGTTCTACGTTGTCCCCTCTCGTCGTGCAGTTTGTGCCTCTGCTGCTTCTGCTGTTAGGAATCGCTCCTCGAAAGACGAGCGAGAGCGTCCTTCCGGGTGCATTGCACTGAGTCGAGTGCTCGCTCGGGACTTTGCACTCGGGGCCAAGGCAAGAGGGCGTGCTTGCCCGCAGAACTGAGAACACGCTGTTGGGCAGAGCTGCAACTGACCGCTGGAGTTCAGCTCTCGCCGGACGGCAGAAGGCGAAGAACGAAGCCGCTTGCGAGCGGCGCAGTGCAGCGAAGAGCTCTCCCAATTCGCCGCTAGCTCCACGGTCCTCCTCAGCTGCGAGTAGCAGCGCTCGCAGTACACAGAGCTTCGCAAGGCCCGAAGAGCCGGAGGGAAGTATCGCACACGCAAATGTGCCAGGACAGAGACGTGTTCTACGTTGTCCCCTCTCGTCGTGCAGTTTGTGCCTCTGCTGCTTCTGCTGTTAGGAATCGCTCCTCGAAAGACGAGCGAGAGCGTCCTTCCGGGTGCATTGCACTGAGTCGAGTGCTCGCTCGGGACTTTGCTCTCGGGGCCAAGGCAAGAGGGCGTGCTTGCCCGCAGAACTGAGAACACGCTGTTGGGCAGAGCTGCAACTGACCGCTGGAGTTCAGCTCTCGCCGGACGGCAGAAGGCGAAGAACGAAGCCGCTTGCGAGCGGCGCAGTGCAGCGAAGGCTCTCCGAATTCGCCGCTAGCTCCACGGTCCTTCTCAGCTGCGAGTAGCAGCGCTCGCAGTACACAGAGCTTCGCAAGGCCCGAAGAGCCGGAGGGAAGTATCGCACACGCAAATGTGCCAGGACAGAGACGTGTTCTACGTTGTCCCCTCTCGTCGTGCAGTTTGTGCCTCTGCTGCTTCTGCTGTTAGGAATCGCTCCTCGAAAGACGAGCGAGAGCGTCCTTCCGGGTGCATTGCACTGAGTCGAGTGCTCGCTCGGGACTTTGCTCTCGGGGCCAAGGCAAGAGGGCGTGCTTGCCCGCAGAACTGAGAACACGCTGTTGGGCAGAGCTGCAACTGACCGCTGGAGTTCAGCTCTCGCCGGACGGCAGAAGGCGAAGAACGAAGCCGCTTGCGAGCGGCGCAGTGCAGCGAAGGGCTCTCCGAATTCGCCGCTAGCTCCACGGTCCTCCTCAGCTGCGAGTAGCAGCGCTCGCAGTACACAGAGCTTCGCAAGGCCCGAAGAGCCGGAGGGAAGTATCGCACACGCAAATGTGCCAGGACAGAGACGTGTTCTACGTTGTCCCCTCTCGTCGTGCAGTTTGTGCCTCTGCTGCTTCTGCTGTTAGGAATCGCTCCTCGAAAGACGAGCGAGAGCGTCCTTCCGGGTGCATTGCACTGAGTCGAGTGCTCGCTCGGGACTTTGCTCTCGGGGCCAAGGCAAGAGGGCGTGCTTGCCCGCAGAACTGAGAACACGCTGTTGGGCAGAGCTGCAACTGACCGCTGGAGTTCAGCTCTCGCCGGACGGCAGAAGGCGAAGAACGAAGCCGCTTGCGAGCGGCGCAGTGCAGCGAAGAGCTCTCCCAATTCGCCGCTAGCTCCACGGTCCTCCTCAGCTGCGAGTAGCAGCGCTCGCAGTACACAGAGCTTCGCAAGGCCCGAAGAGCCGGAGGGAAGTTTCGCACACGAAAATGTGCCAGGACAGAGACGTGTTCTACGTTGTCCCTTCTCGTCGTGCAGTTTGTGCCTCTGCTGCTTCTGCTGTTAGGAAGCGCTCCTCGAAAGACGAGCGAGAGCGTCCTTCCGGGTGCATTGCACTGAGTCGAGTGCTCGCTCGGGGCTTTGCTCTCGGGCCAAGGCAAGAGGGCGTGCTTGCCCGCAGAACTGAGAACACGCTGTTGGGCAGAGCTGCAACTGACCGCTGGAGTTCAGCTCTCGCCGGACGGCAGAAGGCGAAGAACGAAGCCGCTTGCGAGCGGCGCAGTGCAGCGAAGAGCTCTCCCAATTCGCCGCTAGCTCCACGGTCCTTCTCAGCTGCGAGTAGCAGCGCTCGCAGTACACAGAGCTTCGCAAGGCCCGAAGAGCCGGAGGGAAGTTTCGCACACGCAAATGTGCCAGGACAGAGACGTGTTCTACGTTGTCCCCTCTCGTCGTGCAGTTTGTGCCTCTGCTGCTTCTGCTGTTAGGAAGCGCTCCTCGAAAGACGAGCGAGAGCGTCCTTCCGGGTGCATTGCACTGAGTCGAGTGCTCGCTCGGGACTTTGCTCTCGGGGCCAAGGCAAGAGGGCGTGCTTGCCCGCAGAACTGAGAACACGCTGTTGGGCAGAGCTGCAACTGACCGCTGGAGTTCAGCTCTCGCCGGACGGCAGAAGGCGAAGAACGAAGCCGCTTGCGAGCGGCGCAGTGCAGCGAAGAGCTCTCCCAATTCGCCGCTAGCTCCACGGTCCTCCTCAGCTGCGAGTAGCAGCGCTCGCAGTACACAGAGCTTCGCAAGGCCCGAAGAGCCGGAGGGAAGTATCGCACACGCAAATGTGCCAGGACAGAGACGTGTTCTACGTTGTCCCCTCTCGTCGTGCAGTTTGTGCCTCTGCTGCTTCTGCTGTTAGGAATCGCTCCTCGAAAGACGAGCGAGAGCGTCCTTCCGGGTGCATTGCACTGAGTCGAGTGCTCGCTCGGGACTTTGCACTCGGGGCCAAGGCAAGAGGGCGTGCTTGCCCGCAGAACTGAGAACACGCTGTTGGGCAGAGCTGCAACTGACCGCTGGAGTTCAGCTCTCGCCGGACGGCAGAAGGCGAAGAACGAAGCCGCTTGCGAGCGGCGCAGTGCAGCGAAGAGCTCTCCCAATTCGCCGCTAGCTCCACGGTCCTCCTCAGCTGCGAGTAGCAGCGCTCGCAGTACACAGAGCTTCGCAAGGCCCGAAGAGCCGGAGGGAAGTATCGCACACGCAAATGTGCCAGGACAGAGACGTGTTCTACGTTGTCCCCTCTCGTCGTGCAGTTTGTGCCTCTGCTGCTTCTGCTGTTAGGAATCGCTCCTCGAAAGACGAGCGAGAGCGTCCTTCCGGGTGCATTGCACTGAGTCGAGTGCTCGCTCGGGACTTTGCTCTCGGGGCCAAGGCAAGAGGGCGTGCTTGCCCGCAGAACTGAGAACACGCTGTTGGGCAGAGCTGCAACTGACCGCTGGAGTTCAGCTCTCGCCGGACGGCAGAAGGCGAAGAACGAAGCCGCTTGCGAGCGGCGCAGTGCAGCGAAGAGCTCTCCCAATTCGCCGCTAGCTCCACGGTCCTCCTCAGCTGCGAGTAGCAGCGCTCGCAGTACACAGAGCTTCGCAAGGCCCGAAGAGCCGGAGGGAAGTTTCGCACACGAAAATGTGCCAGGACAGAGACGTGTTCTACGTTGTCCCTTCTCGTCGTGCAGTTTGTGCCTCTGCTGCTTCTGCTGTTAGGAAGCGCTCCTCGAAAGACGAGCGAGAGCGTCCTTCCGGGTGCATTGCACTGAGTCGAGTGCTCGCTCGGGACTTTGCTCTCGGGGCCAAGGCAAGAGGGCGTGCTTGCCCGCAGAACTGAGAACACGCTGTTGGGCAGAGCTGCAACTGACCGCTGGAGTTCAGCTCTCGCCGGACGGCAGAAGGCGAAGAACGAAGCCGCTTGCGAGCGGCGCAGTGCAGCGAAGAGCTCTCCCAATTCGCCGCTAGCTCCACGGTCCTCCTCAGCTGCGAGTAGCAGCGCTCGCAGTACACAGAGCTTCGCAAGGCCCGAAGAGCCGGAGGGAAGTTTCGCACACGAAAATGTGCCAGGACAGAGACGTGTTCTACGTTGTCCCCTCTCGTCGTGCAGTTTGTGCCTCTGCTGCTTCTGCTGTTAGGAATCGCTCCTCGAAAGACGAGCGAGAGCGTCCTTCCGGGTGCATTGCACTGAGTCGAGTGCTCGCTCGGGACTTTGCACTCGGGGCCAAGGCAAGAGGGCGTGATTGCCCGCAGAACTGAGAACACGCTGTTGGGCAGAGCTGCAACTGACCGCTGGAGTTCAGCTCTCGCCGGACGGCAGAAGGCGAAGAACGAAGCCGCTTGCGAGCGGCGCAGTGCAGCGAAGGGCTCTCCGAATTCGCCGCTAGCTCCACGGTCCTTCTCAGCTGCGAGTAGCAGCGCTCGCAGTACACAGAGCTTCGCAAGGCCCGAAGAGCCGGAGGGAAGTATCGCACACGCAAATGTGCCAGGACAGAGACGTGTTCTACGTTGTCCCCTCTCGTCGTGCAGTTTGTGCATCTGCTGCTTCTGCTGTTAGGAATCGCTCCTCGAAAGACGAGCGAGAGCGTCCTTCCGGGTGCATTGCACTGAGTCGAGTGCTCGCTCGGGACTTTGCTCTCGGGGCCAAGGCAAGAGGGCGTGCTTGCCCGCAGAACTGAGAACACGCTGTTGGGCAGAGCTGCAACTGACCGCTGGAGTTCAGCTCTCGCCGGACGGCAGAAGGCGAAGAACGAAGCCGCTTGCGAGCGGCGCAGTGCAGCGAAGAGCTCTCCCAATTCGCCGCTAGCTCCACGGTCCTCCTCAGCTGCGAGTAGCAGCGCTCGCAGTACACAGAGCTTCGCAAGGCCCGAAGAGCCGGAGGGAAGTATCGCACACGCAAATGTGCCAGGACAGAGACGTGTTCTACGTTGTCCCCTCTCGTCGTGCAGTTTGTGCCTCTGCTGCTTCTGCTGTTAGGAATCGCTCCTCGAAAGACGAGCGAGAGCGTCCTTCCGGGTGCATTGCACTGAGTCGAGTGCTCGCTCGGGACTTTGCTCTCGGGGCCAAGGCAAGAGGGCGTGCTTGCCCGCAGAACTGAGAACACGCTGTTGGGCAGAGCTGCAACTGACCGCTGGAGTTCAGCTCTCGCCGGACGGCAGAAGGCGAAGAACGAAGCCGCTTGCGAGCGGCGCAGTGCAGCGAAGAGCTCTCCCAATTCGCCGCTAGCTCCACGGTCCTCCTCAGCTGCGAGTAGCAGCGCTCGCAGTACACAGAGCTTCGCAAGGCCCGAAGAGCCGGAGGGAAGTTTCGCACACGAAAATGTGCCAGGACAGAGACGTGTTCTACGTTGTCCCCTCTCGTCGTGCAGTTTGTGCCTCTGCTGCTTCTGCTGTTAGGAATCGCTCCTCGAAAGACGAGCGAGAGCGTCCTTCCGGGTGCATTGCACTGAGTCGAGTGCTCGCTCGGGACTTTGCACTCGGGGCCAAGGCAAGAGGGCGTGCTTGCCCGCAGAACTGAGAACACGCTGTTGGGCAGAGCTGCAACTGACCGCTGGAGTTCAGCTCTCGCCGGACGGCAGAAGGCGAAGAACGAAGCCGCTTGCGAGCGGCGCAGTGCAGCGAAGGGCTCTCCGAATTCGCCGCTAGCTCCACGGTCCTTCTCAGCTGCGAGTAGCAGCGCTCGCAGTACACAGAGCTTCGCAAGGCCCGAAGAGCCGGAGGGAAGTATCGCACACGCAAATGTGCCAGGACAGAGACGTGTTCTACGTTGTCCCCTCTCGTCGTGCAGTTTGTGCATCTGCTGCTTCTGCTGTTAGGAATCGCTCCTCGAAAGACGAGCGAGAGCGTCCTTCCGGGTGCATTGCACTGAGTCGAGTGCTCGCTCGGGACTTTGCTCTCGGGGCCAAGGCAAGAGGGCGTGCTTGCCCGCAGAACTGAGAACACGCTGTTGGGCAGAGCTGCAACTGACCGCTGGAGTTCAGCTCTCGCCGGACGGCAGAAGGCGAAGAACGAAGCCGCTTGCGAGCGGCGCAGTGCAGCGAAGAGCTCTCCCAATTCGCCGCTAGCTCCACGGTCCTCCTCAGCTGCGAGTAGCAGCGCTCGCAGTACACAGAGCTTCGCAAGGCCCGAAGAGCCGGAGGGAAGTATCGCACACGCAAATGTGCCAGGACAGAGACGTGTTCTACGTTGTCCCCTCTCGTCGTGCAGTTTGTGCCTCTGCTGCTTCTGCTGTTAGGAATCGCTCCTCGAAAGACGAGCGAGAGCGTCCTTCCGGGTGCATTGCACTGAGTCGAGTGCTCGCTCGGGACTTTGCTCTCGGGGCCAAGGCAAGAGGGCGTGCTTGCCCGCAGAACTGAGAACACGCTGTTGGGCAGAGCTGCAACTGACCGCTGGAGTTCAGCTCTCGCCGGACGGCAGAAGGCGAAGAACGAAGCCGCTTGCGAGCGGCGCAGTGCAGCGAAGAGCTCTCCCAATTCGCCGCTAGCTCCACGGTCCTTCTCAGCTGCGAGTAGCAGCGCTCGCAGTACACAGAGCTTCGCAAGGCCCGAAGAGCCGGAGGGAAGTATCGCACACGCAAATGTGCCAGGACAGAGACGTGTTCTACGTTGTCCCCTCTCGTCGTGCAGTTTGTGCCTCTGCTGCTTCTGCTGTTAGGAATCGCTCCTTGAAAGACGAGCGAGAGCGTCCTTCCGGGTGCATTGCACTGAGTCGAGTGCTCGCTCGGGACTTTGCTCTCGGGGCCAAGGCAAGAGGGCGTGCTTGCCCGCAGAACTGAGAACACGCTGTTGGGCAGAGCTGCAACTGACCGCTGGAGTTCAGCTCTCGCCGGACGGCAGAAGGCGAAGAACGAAGCCGCTTGCGAGCGGCGCAGTGCAGCGAAGAGCTCTCCCAATTCGCCGCTAGCTCCACGGTCCTCCTCAGCTGCGAGTAGCAGCGCTCGCAGTACACAGAGCTTCGCAAGGCCCGAAGAGCCGGAGGGAAGTTTCGCACACGAAAATGTGCCAGGACAGAGACGTGTTCTACGTTGTCCCCTCTCGTCGTGCAGTTTGTGCCTCTGCTGCTTCTGCTGTTAGGAATCGCTCCTCGAAAGACGAGCGAGAGCGTCCTTCCGGGTGCATTGCACTGAGTCGAGTGCTCGCTCGGGACTTTGCACTCGGGGCCAAGGCAAGAGGGCGTGCTTGCCCGCAGAACTGAGAACACGCTGTTGGGCAGAGCTGCAACTGACCGCTGGAGTTCAGCTCTCGCCGGACGGCAGAAGGCGAAGAACGAAGCCGCTTGCGAGCGGCGCAGTGCAGCGAAGAGCTCTCCCAATTCGCCGCTAGCTCCACGGTCCTCCTCAGCTGCGAGTAGCAGCGCTCGCAGTACACAGAGCTTCGCAAGGCCCGAAGAGCCGGAGGGAAGTATCGCACACGCAAATGTGCCAGGACAGAGACGTGTTCTACGTTGTCCCCTCTCGTCGTGCAGTTTGTGCCTCTGCTGCTTCTGCTGTTAGGAATCGCTCCTCGAAAGACGAGCGAGAGCGTCCTTCCGGGTGCATTGCACTGAGTCGAGTGCTCGCTCGGGACTTTGCTCTCGGGGCCAAGGCAAGAGGGCGTGCTTGCCCGCAGAACTGAGAACACGCTGTTGGGCAGAGCTGCAACTGACCGCTGGAGTTCAGCTCTCGCCGGACGGCAGAAGGCGAAGAACGAAGCCGCTTGCGAGCGGCGCAGTGCAGCGAAGAGCTCTCCCAATTCGCCGCTAGCTCCACGGTCCTCCTCAGCTGCGAGTAGCAGCGCTCGCAGTACACAGAGCTTCGCAAGGCCCGAAGAGCCGGAGGGAAGTATCGCACACGCAAATGTGCCAGGACAGAGACGTGTTCTACGTTGTCCCCTCTCGTCGTGCAGTTTGTGCCTCTGCTGCTTCTGCTGTTAGGAATCGCTCCTCGAAAGACGAGCGAGAGCGTCCTTCCGGGTGCATTGCACTGAGTCGAGTGCTCGCTCGGGACTTTGCTCTCGGGGCCAAGGCAAGAGGGCGTGCTTGCCCGCAGAACTGAGAACACGCTGTTGGGCAGAGCTGCAACTGACCGCTGGAGTTCAGCTCTCGCCGGACGGCAGAAGGCGAAGAACGAAGCCGCTTGCGAGCGGCGCAGTGCAGCGAAGAGCTCTCCCAATTCGCCGCTAGCTCCACGGTCCTTCTCAGCTGCGAGTAGCAGCGCTCGCAGTACACAGAGCTTCGCAAGGCCCGAAGAGCCGGAGGGAAGTATCGCACACGCAAATGTGCCAGGACAGAGACGTGTTCTACGTTGTCCCCTCTCGTCGTGCAGTTTGTGCCTCTGCTGCTTCTGCTGTTAGGAATCGCTCCTCGAAAGACGAGCGAGAGCGTCCTTCCGTGTGCATTGCACTGAGTCGAGTGCTCGCTCGGGACTTTGCTCTCGGGGCCAAGGCAAGAGGGCGTGCTTGCCCGCAGAACTGAGAACACGCTGTTGGGCAGAGCTGCAACTGACCGCTGGAGTTCAGCTCTCGCCGGACGGCAGAAGGCGAAGAACGAAGCCGCTTGCGAGCGGCGCAGTGCAGCGAAGAGCTCTCCCAATTCGCCGCTAGCTCCACGGTCCTTCTCAGCTGCGAGTAGCAGCGCTCGCAGTACACAGAGCTTCGCAAGGCCCGAAGAGCCGGAGGGAAGTATCGCACACGCAAATGTGCCAGGACAGAGACGTGTTCTACTTTGTCCCCTCTCGTCGTGCAGTTTGTGCCTCTGCTGCTTCTGCTGTTAGGAATCGCTCCTCGAAAGACGAGCGAGAGCGTCCTTCCGGGTGCATTGCACTGAGTCGAGTGCTCGCTCGGGACTTTGCACTCGGGGCCAAGGCAAGAGGGCGTGCTTGCCCGCAGAACTGAGAACACGCTGTTGGGCAGAGCTGCAACTGACCGCTGGAGTTCAGCTCTCGCCGGACGGCAGAAGGCGAAGAACGAAGCCGCTTGCGAGCGGCGCAGTGCAGCGAAGAGCTCTCCCAATTCGCCGCTAGCTCCACGGTCCTCCTCAGCTGCGAGTAGCAGCGCTCGCAGTACACAGAGCTTCGCAAGGCCCGAAGAGCCGGAGGGAAGTATCGCACACGCAAATGTGCCAGGACAGAGACGTGTTCTACGTTGTCACCTCTCGTCGTGCAGTTTGTGCCTCTGCTGCTTCTGCTGTTAGGAATCGCTCCTCGAAAGACGAGCGAGAGCGTCCTTCCGGGTGCATTGCACTGAGTCGAGTGCTCGCTCGGGACTTTGCTCTCGGGGCCAAGGCAAGAGGGCGTGCTTGCCCGCAGAACTGAGAACACGCTGTTGGGCAGAGCTGCAACTGACCGCTGGAGTTCAGCTCTCGCCGGACGGCAGAAGGCGAAGAACGAAGCCGCTTGCGAGCGGCGCAGTGCAGCGAAGAGCTCTCCCAATTCGCCGCTAGCTCCACGGTCCTCCTCAGCTGCGAGTAGCAGCGCTCGCAGTACACAGAGCTTCGCAAGGCCCGAAGAGCCGGAGGGAAGTATCGCACACGCAAATGTGCCAGGACAGAGACGTGTTCTACGTTGTCCCCTCTCGTCGTGCAGTTTGTGCCTCTGCTGCTTCTGCTGTTAGGAATCGCTCCTCGAAAGACGAGCGAGAGCGTCCTTCCGGGTGCATTGCACTGAGTCGAGTGCTCGCTCGGGACTTTGCTCTCGGGGCCAAGGCAAGAGGGCGTGCTTGCCCGCAGAACTGAGAACACGCTGTTGGGCAGAGCTGCAACTGACCGCTGGAGTTCAGCTCTCGCCGGACGGCAGAAGGCGAAGAACGAAGCCGCTTGCGAGCGGCGCAGTGCAGCGAAGAGCTCTCCCAATTCGCCGCTAGCTCCACGGTCCTTCTCAGCTGCGAGTAGCAGCGCTCGCAGTACACAGAGCTTCGCAAGGCCCGAAGAGCCGGAGGGAAGTATCGCACACGCAAATGTGCCAGGACAGAGACGTGTTCTACGTTGTCCCCTCTCGTCGTGCAGTTTGTGCCTCTGCTGCTTCTGCTGTTAGGAATCGCTCCTCGAAAGACGAGCGAGAGCGTCCTTCCGGGTGCATTGCACTGAGTCGAGTGCTCGCTCGGGACTTTGCTCTCGGGGCCAAGGCAAGAGGGCGTGCTTGCCCGCAGAACTGAGAACACGCTGTTGGGCAGAGCTGCAACTGACCGCTGGAGTTCAGCTCTCGCCGGACGGCAGAAGGCGAAGAACGAAGCCGCTTGCGAGCGGCGCAGTGCAGCGAAGAGCTCTCCCAATTCGCCGCTAGCTCCACGGTCCTTCTCAGCTGCGAGTAGCAGCGCTCGCAGTACACAGAGCTTCGCAAGGCCCGAAGAGCCGGAGGGAAGTATCGCACACGCAAATGTGCCAGGACAGAGACGTGTTCTACGTTGTCCCCTCTCGTCGTGCAGTTTGTGCCTCTGCTGCTTCTGCTGTTAGGAATCGCTCCTCGAAAGACGAGCGAGAGCGTCCTTCCGGGTGCATTGCACTGAGTCGAGTGCTCGCTCGGGACTTTGCACTCGGGGCCAAGGCAAGAGGGCGTGCTTGCCCGCAGAACTGAGAACACGCTGTTGGGCAGAGCTGCAACTGACCGCTGGAGTTCAGCTCTCGCCGGACGGCAGAAGGCGAAGAACGAAGCCGCTTGCGAGCGGCGCAGTGCAGCGAAGAGCTCTCCCAATTCGCCGCTAGCTCCACGGTCCTCCTCAGCTGCGAGTAGCAGCGCTCGCAGTACACAGAGCTTCGCAAGGCCCGAAGAGCCGGAGGGAAGTATCGCACACGCAAATGTGCCAGGACAGAGACGTGTTCTACGTTGTCCCCTCTCGTCGTGCAGTTTGTGCCTCTGCTGCTTCTGCTGTTAGGAATCGCTCCTCGAAAGACGAGCGAGAGCGTCCTTCCGGGTGCATTGCACTGAGTCGAGTGCTCGCTCGGGACTTTGCTCTCGGGGCCAAGGCAAGAGGGCGTGCTTGCCCGCAGAACTGAGAACACGCTGTTGGGCAGAGCTGCAACTGACCGCTGGAGTTCAGCTCTCGCCGGACGGCAGAAGGCGAAGAACGAAGCCGCTTGCGAGCGGCGCAGTGCAGCGAAGAGCTCTCCCAATTCGCCGCTAGCTCCACGGTCCTCCTCAGCTGCGAGTAGCAGCGCTCGCAGTACACAGAGCTTCGCAAGGCCCGAAGAGCCGGAGGGAAGTATCGCACACGCAAATGTGCCAGGACAGAGACGTGTTCTACGTTGTCCCCTCTCGTCGTGCAGTTTGTGCCTCTGCTGCTTCTGCTGTTAGGAATCGCTCCTCGAAAGACGAGCGAGAGCGTCCTTCCGGGTGCATTGCACTGAGTCGAGTGCTCGCTCGGGACTTTGCTCTCGGGGCCAAGGCAAGAGGGCGTGCTTGCCCGCAGAACTGAGAACACGCTGTTGGGCAGAGCTGCAACTGACCGCTGGAGTTCAGCTCTCGCCGGACGGCAGAAGGCGAAGAACGAAGCCGCTTGCGAGCGGCGCAGTGCAGCGAAGGGCTCTCCGAATTCGCCGCTAGCTCCACGGTCCTTCTCAGCTGCGAGTAGCAGCGCTCGCAGTACACAGAGCTTCGCAAGGCCCGAAGAGCCGGAGGGAAGTTTCGCACACGAAAATGTGCCAGGACAGAGACGTGTTCTACGTTGTCCCTTCTCGTCGTGCAGTTTGTGCCTCTGCTGCTTCTGCTGTTAGGAATCGCTCCTCGAAAGACGAGCGAGAGCGTCCTTCCGGGTGCATTGCACTGAGTCGAGTGCTCGCTCGGGACTTTGCTCTCGGGGCCAAGGCAAGAGGGCGTGCTTGCCCGCAGAACTGAGAACACGCTGTTGGGCAGAGCTGCAACTGACCGCTGGAGTTCAGCTCTCGCCGGACGGCAGAAGGCGAAGAACGAAGCCGCTTGCGAGCGGCGCAGTGCAGCGAAGAGCTCTCCCAATTCGCCGCTAGCTCCACGGTCCTTCTCAGCTGCGAGTAGCAGCGCTCGCAGTACACAGAGCTTCGCAAGGCCCGAAGAGCCGGAGGGAAGTATCGCACACGCAAATGTGCCAGGACAGAGACGTGTTCTACGTTGTCCCTTCTCGTCGTGCAGTTTGTGCCTCTGCTGCTTCTGCTGTTAGGAATCGCTCCTCGAAAGACGAGCGAGAGCGTCCTTCCGGGTGCATTGCACTGAGTCGAGTGCTCGCTCGGGACTTTGCTCTCGGGGCCAAGGCAAGAGGGCGTGCTTGCCCGCAGAACTGAGAACACGCTGTTGGGCAGAGCTGCAACTGACCGCTGGAGTTCAGCTCTCGCCGGACGGCAGAAGGCGAAGAACGAAGCCGCTTGCGAGCGGCGCAGTGCAGCGAAGAGCTCTCCCAATTCGCCGCTAGCTCCACGGTCCTTCTCAGCTGCGAGTAGCAGCGCTCGCAGTACACAGAGCTTCGCAAGGCCCGAAGAGCCGGAGGGAAGTTTCGCACACGAAAATGTGCCAGGACAGAGACGTGTTCTACGTTGTCCCCTCTCGTCGTGCAGTTTGTGCCTCTGCTGCTTCTGCTGTTAGGAATCGCTCCTCGAAAGACGAGCGAGAGCGTCCTTCCGGGTGCATTGCACTGAGTCGAGTGCTCGCTCGGGACTTTGCACTCGGGGCCAAGGCAAGAGGGCGTGCTTGCCCGCAGAACTGAGAACACGCTGTTGGGCAGAGCTGCAACTGACCGCTGGAGTTCAGCTCTCGCCGGACGGCAGAAGGCGAAGAACGAAGCCGCTTGCGAGCGGCGCAGTGCAGCGAAGGGCTCTCCGAATTCGCCGCTAGCTCCACGGTCCTTCTCAGCTGCGAGTAGCAGCGCTCGCAGTACACAGAGCTTCGCAAGGCCCGAAGAGCCGGAGGGAAGTATCGCACACGCAAATGTGCCAGGACAGAGACGTGTTCTACGTTGTCCCCTCTCGTCGTGCAGTTTGTGCATCTGCTGCTTCTGCTGTTAGGAATCGCTCCTCGAAAGACGAGCGAGAGCGTCCTTCCGGGTGCATTGCACTGAGTCGAGTGCTCGCTCGGGACTTTGCTCTCGGGGCCAAGGCAAGAGGGCGTGCTTGCCCGCAGAACTGAGAACACGCTGTTGGGCAGAGCTGCAACTGACCGCTGGAGTTCAGCTCTCGCCGGACGGCAGAAGGCGAAGAACGAAGCCGCTTGCGAGCGGCGCAGTGCAGCGAAGAGCTCTCCCAATTCGCCGCTAGCTCCACGGTCCTCCTCAGCTGCGAGTAGCAGCGCTCGCAGTACACAGAGCTTCGCAAGGCCCGAAGAGCCGGAGGGAAGTATCGCACACGCAAATGTGCCAGGACAGAGACGTGTTCTACGTTGTCCCCTCTCGTCGTGCAGTTTGTGCCTCTGCTGCTTCTGCTGTTAGGAATCGCTCCTCGAAAGACGAGCGAGAGCGTCCTTCCGGGTGCATTGCACTGAGTCGAGTGCTCGCTCGGGACTTTGCTCTCGGGGCCAAGGCAAGAGGGCGTGCTTGCCCGCAGAACTGAGAACACGCTGTTGGGCAGAGCTGCAACTGACCGCTGGAGTTCAGCTCTCGCCGGACGGCAGAAGGCGAAGAACGAAGCCGCTTGCGAGCGGCGCAGTGCAGCGAAGAGCTCTCCCAATTCGCCGCTAGCTCCACGGTCCTCCTCAGCTGCGAGTAGCAGCGCTCGCAGTACACAGAGCTTCGCAAGGCCCGAAGAGCCGGAGGGAAGTTTCGCACACGAAAATGTGCCAGGACAGAGACGTGTTCTACGTTGTCCCCTCTCGTCGTGCAGTTTGTGCCTCTGCTGCTTCTGCTGTTAGGAATCGCTCCTCGAAAGACGAGCGAGAGCGTCCTTCCGGGTGCATTGCACTGAGTCGAGTGCTCGCTCGGGACTTTGCACTCGGGGCCAAGGCAAGAGGGCGTGATTGCCCGCAGAACTGAGAACACGCTGTTGGGCAGAGCTGCAACTGACCGCTGGAGTTCAGCTCTCGCCGGACGGCAGAAGGCGAAGAACGAAGCCGCTTGCGAGCGGCGCAGTGCAGCGAAGGGCTCTCCGAATTCGCCGCTAGCTCCACGGTCCTTCTCAGCTGCGAGTAGCAGCGCTCGCAGTACACAGAGCTTCGCAAGGCCCGAAGAGCCGGAGGGAAGTATCGCACACGCAAATGTGCCAGGACAGAGACGTGTTCTACGTTGTCCCCTCTCGTCGTGCAGTTTGTGCATCTGCTGCTTCTGCTGTTAGGAATCGCTCCTCGAAAGACGAGCGAGAGCGTCCTTCCGGGTGCATTGCACTGAGTCGAGTGCTCGCTCGGGACTTTGCTCTCGGGGCCAAGGCAAGAGGGCGTGCTTGCCCGCAGAACTGAGAACACGCTGTTGGGCAGAGCTGCAACTGACCGCTGGAGTTCAGCTCTCGCCGGACGGCAGAAGGCGAAGAACGAAGCCGCTTGCGAGCGGCGCAGTGCAGCGAAGAGCTCTCCCAATTCGCCGCTAGCTCCACGGTCCTCCTCAGCTGCGAGTAGCAGCGCTCGCAGTACACAGAGCTTCGCAAGGCCCGAAGAGCCGGAGGGAAGTATCGCACACGCAAATGTGCCAGGACAGAGACGTGTTCTACGTTGTCCCCTCTCGTCGTGCAGTTTGTGCCTCTGCTGCTTCTGCTGTTAGGAATCGCTCCTCGAAAGACGAGCGAGAGCGTCCTTCCGGGTGCATTGCACTGAGTCGAGTGCTCGCTCGGGACTTTGCTCTCGGGGCCAAGGCAAGAGGGCGTGCTTGCCCGCAGAACTGAGAACACGCTGTTGGGCAGAGCTGCAACTGACCGCTGGAGTTCAGCTCTCGCCGGACGGCAGAAGGCGAAGAACGAAGCCGCTTGCGAGCGGCGCAGTGCAGCGAAGAGCTCTCCCAATTCGCCGCTAGCTCCACGGTCCTTCTCAGCTGCGAGTAGCAGCGCTCGCAGTACACAGAGCTTCGCAAGGCCCGAAGAGCCGGAGGGAAGTATCGCACACGCAAATGTGTCAGGACAGAGACGTGTTCTACGTTGTCCCCTCTCGTCGTGCAGTTTGTGCCTCTGCTGCTTCTGCTGTTAGGAATCGCTCCTTGAAAGACGAGCGAGAGCGTCCTTCCGGGTGCATTGCACTGAGTCGAGTGCTCGCTCGGGACTTTGCTCTCGGGGCCAAGGCAAGAGGGCGTGCTTGCCCGCAGAACTGAGAACACGCTGTTGGGCAGAGCTGCAACTGACCGCTGGAGTTCAGCTCTCGCCGGACGGCAGAAGGCGAAGAACGAAGCCGCTTGCGAGCGGCGCAGTGCAGCGAAGAGCTCTCCCAATTCGCCGCTAGCTCCACGGTCCTCCTCAGCTGCGAGTAGCAGCGCTCGCAGTACACAGAGCTTCGCAAGGCCCGAAGAGCCGGAGGGAAGTTTCGCACACGAAAATGTGCCAGGACAGAGACGTGTTCTACGTTGTCCCCTCTCGTCGTGCAGTTTGTGCCTCTGCTGCTTCTGCTGTTAGGAATCGCTCCTCGAAAGACGAGCGAGAGCGTCCTTCCGGGTGCATTGCACTGAGTCGAGTGCTCGCTCGGGACTTTGCACTCGGGGCCAAGGCAAGAGGGCGTGATTGCCCGCAGAACTGAGAACACGCTGTTGGGCAGAGCTGCAACTGACCGCTGGAGTTCAGCTCTCGCCGGACGGCAGAAGGCGAAGAACGAAGCCGCTTGCGAGCGGCGCAGTGCAGCGAAGGGCTCTCCGAATTCGCCGCTAGCTCCACGGTCCTTCTCAGCTGCGAGTAGCAGCGCTCGCAGTACACAGAGCTTCGCAAGGCCCGAAGAGCCGGAGGGAAGTATCGCACACGCAAATGTGCCAGGACAGAGACGTGTTCTACGTTGTCCCCTCTCGTCGTGCAGTTTGTGCATCTGCTGCTTCTGCTGTTAGGAATCGCTCCTCGAAAGACGAGCGAGAGCGTCCTTCCGGGTGCATTGCACTGAGTCGAGTGCTCGCTCGGGACTTTGCTCTCGGGGCCAAGGCAAGAGGGCGTGCTTGCCCGCAGAACTGAGAACACGCTGTTGGGCAGAGCTGCAACTGACCGCTGGAGTTCAGCTCTCGCCGGACGGCAGAAGGCGAAGAACGAAGCCGCTTGCGAGCGGCGCAGTGCAGCGAAGAGCTCTCCCAATTCGCCGCTAGCTCCACGGTCCTCCTCAGCTGCGAGTAGCAGCGCTCGCAGTACACAGAGCTTCGCAAGGCCCGAAGAGCCGGAGGGAAGTATCGCACACGCAAATGTGCCAGGACAGAGACGTGTTCTACGTTGTCCCCTCTCGTCGTGCAGTTTGTGCCTCTGCTGCTTCTGCTGTTAGGAATCGCTCCTCGAAAGACGAGCGAGAGCGTCCTTCCGGGTGCATTGCACTGAGTCGAGTGCTCGCTCGGGACTTTGCTCTCGGGGCCAAGGCAAGAGGGCGTGCTTGCCCGCAGAACTGAGAACACGCTGTTGGGCAGAGCTGCAACTGACCGCTGGAGTTCAGCTCTCGCCGGACGGCAGAAGGCGAAGAACGAAGCCGCTTGCGAGCGGCGCAGTGCAGCGAAGAGCTCTCCCAATTCGCCGCTAGCTCCACGGTCCTTCTCAGCTGCGAGTAGCAGCGCTCGCAGTACACAGAGCTTCGCAAGGCCCGAAGAGCCGGAGGGAAGTATCGCACACGCAAATGTGCCAGGACAGAGACGTGTTCTACGTTGTCCCCTCTCGTCGTGCAGTTTGTGCCTCTGCTGCTTCTGCTGTTAGGAATCGCTCCTTGAAAGACGAGCGAGAGCGTCCTTCCGGGTGCATTGCACTGAGTCGAGTGCTCGCTCGGGACTTTGCTCTCGGGGCCAAGGCAAGAGGGCGTGCTTGCCCGCAGAACTGAGAACACGCTGTTGGGCAGAGCTGCAACTGACCGCTGGAGTTCAGCTCTCGCCGGACGGCAGAAGGCGAAGAACGAAGCCGCTTGCGAGCGGCGCAGTGCAGCGAAGAGCTCTCCCAATTCGCCGCTAGCTCCACGGTCCTCCTCAGCTGCGAGTAGCAGCGCTCGCAGTACACAGAGCTTCGCAAGGCCCGAAGAGCCGGAGGGAAGTTTCGCACACGAAAATGTGCCAGGACAGAGACGTGTTCTACGTTGTCCCTTCTCGTCGTGCAGTTTGTGCCTCTGCTGCTTCTGCTGTTAGGAATCGCTCCTCGAAAGACGAGCGAGAGCGTCCTTCCGGGTGCATTGCACTGAGTCGAGTGCTCGCTCGGGACTTTGCACTCGGGGCCAAGGCAAGAGGGCGTGCTTGCCCGCAGAACTGAGAACACGCTGTTGGGCAGAGCTGCAACTGACCGCTGGAGTTCAGCTCTCGCCGGACGGCAGAAGGCGAAGAACGAAGCCGCTTGCGAGCGGCGCAGTGCAGCGAAGAGCTCTCCCAATTCGCCGCTAGCTCCACGGTCCTCCTCAGCTGCGAGTAGCAGCGCTCGCAGTACACAGAGCTTCGCAAGGCCCGAAGAGCCGGAGGGAAGTATCGCACACGCAAATGTGCCAGGACAGAGACGTGTTCTACGTTGTCCCCTCTCGTCGTGCAGTTTGTGCCTCTGCTGCTTCTGCTGTTAGGAATCGCTCCTCGAAAGACGAGCGAGAGCGTCCTTCCGGGTGCATTGCACTGAGTCGAGTGCTCGCTCGGGACTTTGCTCTCGGGGCCAAGGCAAGAGGGCGTGCTTGCCCGCAGAACTGAGAACACGCTGTTGGGCAGAGCTGCAACTGACCGCTGGAGTTCAGCTCTCGCCGGACGGCAGAAGGCGAAGAACGAAGCCGCTTGCGAGCGGCGCAGTGCAGCGAAGAGCTCTCCCAATTCGCCGCTAGCTCCACGGTCCTCCTCAGCTGCGAGTAGCAGCGCTCGCAGTACACAGAGCTTCGCAAGGCCCGAAGAGCCGGAGGGAAGTATCGCACACGCAAATGTGCCAGGACAGAGACGTGTTCTACGTTGTCCCCTCTCGTCGTGCAGTTTGTGCCTCTGCTGCTTCTGCTGTTAGGAATCGCTCCTCGAAAGACGAGCGAGAGCGTCCTTCCGGGTGCATTGCACTGAGTCGAGTGCTCGCTCGGGACTTTGCTCTCGGGGCCAAGGCAAGAGGGCGTGCTTGCCCGCAGAACTGAGAACACGCTGTTGGGCAGAGCTGCAACTGACCGCTGGAGTTCAGCTCTCGCCGGACGGCAGAAGGCGAAGAACGAAGCCGCTTGCGAGCGGCGCAGTGCAGCGAAGAGCTCTCCCAATTCGCCGCTAGCTCCACGGTCCTTCTCAGCTGCGAGTAGCAGCGCTCGCAGTACACAGAGCTTCGCAAGGCCCGAAGAGCCGGAGGGAAGTATCGCACACGCAAATGTGCCAGGACAGAGACGTGTTCTACGTTGTCCCCTCTCGTCGTGCAGTTTGTGCCTCTGCTGCTTCTGCTGTTAGGAATCGCTCCTCGAAAGACGAGCGAGAGCGTCCTTCCGTGTGCATTGCACTGAGTCGAGTGCTCGCTCGGGACTTTGCTCTCGGGGCCAAGGCAAGAGGGCGTGCTTGCCCGCAGAACTGAGAACACGCTGTTGGGCAGAGCTGCAACTGACCGCTGGAGTTCAGCTCTCGCCGGACGGCAGAAGGCGAAGAACGAAGCCGCTTGCGAGCGGCGCAGTGCAGCGAAGAGCTCTCCCAATTCGCCGCTAGCTCCACGGTCCTTCTCAGCTGCGAGTAGCAGCGCTCGCAGTACACAGAGCTTCGCAAGGCCCGAAGAGCCGGAGGGAAGTATCGCACACGCAAATGTGCCAGGACAGAGACGTGTTCTACGTTGTCCCCTCTCGTCGTGCAGTTTGTGCCTCTGCTGCTTCTGCTGTTAGGAATCGCTCCTCGAAAGACGAGCGAGAGCGTCCTTCCGGGTGCATTGCACTGAGTCGAGTGCTCGCTCGGGACTTTGCACTCGGGGCCAAGGCAAGAGGGCGTGCTTGCCCGCAGAACTGAGAACACGCTGTTGGGCAGAGCTGCAACTGACCGCTGGAGTTCAGCTCTCGCCGGACGGCAGAAGGCGAAGAACGAAGCCGCTTGCGAGCGGCGCAGTGCAGCGAAGAGCTCTCCCAATTCGCCGCTAGCTCCACGGTCCTCCTCAGCTGCGAGTAGCAGCGCTCGCAGTACACAGAGCTTCGCAAGGCCCGAAGAGCCGGAGGGAAGTATCGCACACGCAAATGTGCCAGGACAGAGACGTGTTCTACGTTGTCCCCTCTCGTCGTGCAGTTTGTGCCTCTGCTGCTTCTGCTGTTAGGAATCGCTCCTCGAAAGACGAGCGAGAGCGTCCTTCCGGGTGCATTGCACTGAGTCGAGTGCTCGCTCGGGACTTTGCTCTCGGGGCCAAGGCAAGAGGGCGTGCTTGCCCGCAGAACTGAGAACACGCTGTTGGGCAGAGCTGCAACTGACCGCTGGAGTTCAGCTCTCGCCGGACGGCAGAAGGCGAAGAACGAAGCCGCTTGCGAGCGGCGCAGTGCAGCGAAGAGCTCTCCCAATTCGCCGCTAGCTCCACGGTCCTCCTCAGCTGCGAGTAGCAGCGCTCGCAGTACACAGAGCTTCGCAAGGCCCGAAGAGCCGGAGGGAAGTATCGCACACGCAAATGTGCCAGGACAGAGACGTGTTCTACGTTGTCCCCTCTCGTCGTGCAGTTTGTGCCTCTGCTGCTTCTGCTGTTAGGAATCGCTCCTCGAAAGACGAGCGAGAGCGTCCTTCCGGGTGCATTGCACTGAGTCGAGTGCTCGCTCGGGACTTTGCTCTCGGGGCCAAGGCAAGAGGGCGTGCTTGCCCGCAGAACTGAGAACACGCTGTTGGGCAGAGCTGCAACTGACCGCTGGAGTTCAGCTCTCGCCGGACGGCAGAAGGCGAAGAACGAAGCCGCTTGCGAGCGGCGCAGTGCAGCGAAGAGCTCTCCCAATTCGCCGCTAGCTCCACGGTCCTTCTCAGCTGCGAGTAGCAGCGCTCGCAGTACACAGAGCTTCGCAAGGCCCGAAGAGCCGGAGGGAAGTATCGCACACGCAAATGTGCCAGGACAGAGACGTGTTCTACGTTGTCCCCTCTCGTCGTGCAGTTTGTGCCTCTGCTGCTTCTGCTGTTAGGAATCGCTCCTCGAAAGACGAGCGAGAGCGTCCTTCCGGGTGCATTGCACTGAGTCGAGTGCTCGCTCGGGACTTTGCTCTCGGGGCCAAGGCAAGAGGGCGTGCTTGCCCGCAGAACTGAGAACACGCTGTTGGGCAGAGCTGCAACTGACCGCTGGAGTTCAGCTCTCGCCGGACGGCAGAAGGCGAAGAACGAAGCCGCTTGCGAGCGGCGCAGTGCAGCGAAGAGCTCTCCCAATTCGCCGCTAGCTCCACGGTCCTTCTCAGCTGCGAGTAGCAGCGCTCGCAGTACACAGAGCTTCGCAAGGCCCGAAGAGCCGGAGGGAAGTATCGCACACGCAAATGTGCCAGGACAGAGACGTGTTCTACGTTGTCCCCTCTCGTCGTGCAGTTTGTGCCTCTGCTGCTTCTGCTGTTAGGAATCGCTCCTCGAAAGACGAGCGAGAGCGTCCTTCCGGGTGCATTGCACTGAGTCGAGTGCTCGCTCGGGACTTTGCACTCGGGGCCAAGGCAAGAGGGCGTGCTTGCCCGCAGAACTGAGAACACGCTGTTGGGCAGAGCTGCAACTGACCGCTGGAGTTCAGCTCTCGCCGGACGGCAGAAGGCGAAGAACGAAGCCGCTTGCGAGCGGCGCAGTGCAGCGAAGAGCTCTCCCAATTCGCCGCTAGCTCCACGGTCCTCCTCAGCTGCGAGTAGCAGCGCTCGCAGTACACAGAGCTTCGCAAGGCCCGAAGAGCCGGAGGGAAGTATCGCACACGCAAATGTGCCAGGACAGAGACGTGTTCTACGTTGTCCCCTCTCGTCGTGCAGTTTGTGCCTCTGCTGCTTCTGCTGTTAGGAATCGCTCCTCGAAAGACGAGCGAGAGCGTCCTTCCGGGTGCATTGCACTGAGTCGAGTGCTCGCTCGGGACTTTGCTCTCGGGGCCAAGGCAAGAGGGCGTGCTTGCCCGCAGAACTGAGAACACGCTGTTGGGCAGAGCTGCAACTGACCGCTGGAGTTCAGCTCTCGCCGGACGGCAGAAGGCGAAGAACGAAGCCGCTTGCGAGCGGCGCAGTGCAGCGAAGAGCTCTCCCAATTCGCCGCTAGCTCCACGGTCCTCCTCAGCTGCGAGTAGCAGCGCTCGCAGTACACAGAGCTTCGCAAGGCCCGAAGAGCCGGAGGGAAGTATCGCACACGCAAATGTGCCAGGACAGAGACGTGTTCTACGTTGTCCCCTCTCGTCGTGCAGTTTGTGCCTCTGCTGCTTCTGCTGTTAGGAATCGCTCCTCGAAAGACGAGCGAGAGCGTCCTTCCGGGTGCATTGCACTGAGTCGAGTGCTCGCTCGGGACTTTGCTCTCGGGGCCAAGGCAAGAGGGCGTGCTTGCCCGCAGAACTGAGAACACGCTGTTGGGCAGAGCTGCAACTGACCGCTGGAGTTCAGCTCTCGCCGGACGGCAGAAGGCGAAGAACGAAGCCGCTTGCGAGCGGCGCAGTGCAGCGAAGGGCTCTCCGAATTCGCCGCTAGCTCCACGGTCCTTCTCAGCTGCGAGTAGCAGCGCTCGCAGTACACAGAGCTTCGCAAGGCCCGAAGAGCCGGAGGGAAGTTTCGCACACGAAAATGTGCCAGGACAGAGACGTGTTCTACGTTGTCCCTTCTCGTCGTGCAGTTTGTGCCTCTGCTGCTTCTGCTGTTAGGAATCGCTCCTCGAAAGACGAGCGAGAGCGTCCTTCCGGGTGCATTGCACTGAGTCGAGTGCTCGCTCGGGACTTTGCTCTCGGGGCCAAGGCAAGAGGGCGTGCTTGCCCGCAGAACTGAGAACACGCTGTTGGGCAGAGCTGCAACTGACCGCTGGAGTTCAGCTCTCGCCGGACGGCAGAAGGCGAAGAACGAAGCCGCTTGCGAGCGGCGCAGTGCAGCGAAGAGCTCTCCCAATTCGCCGCTAGCTCCACGGTCCTTCTCAGCTGCGAGTAGCAGCGCTCGCAGTACACAGAGCTTCGCAAGGCCCGAAGAGCCGGAGGGAAGTATCGCACACGCAAATGTGCCAGGACAGAGACGTGTTCTACGTTGTCCCCTCTCGTCGTGCAGTTTGTGCCTCTGCTGCTTCTGCTGTTAGGAATCGCTCCTCGAAAGACGAGCGAGAGCGTCCTTCCGGGTGCATTGCACTGAGTCGAGTGCTCGCTCGGGACTTTGCTCTCGGGGCCAAGGCAAGAGGGCGTGCTTGCCCGCAGAACTGAGAACACGCTGTTGGGCAGAGCTGCAACTGACCGCTGGAGTTCAGCTCTCGCCGGACGGCAGAAGGCGAAGAACGAAGCCGCTTGCGAGCGGCGCAGTGCAGCGAAGAGCTCTCCCAATTCGCCGCTAGCTCCACGGTCCTCCTCAGCTGCGAGTAGCAGCGCTCGCAGTACACAGAGCTTCGCAAGGCCCGAAGAGCCGGAGGGAAGTTTCGCACACGAAAATGTGCCAGGACAGAGACGTGTTCTACGTTGTCCCCTCTCGTCGTGCAGTTTGTGCCTCTGCTGCTTCTGCTGTTAGGAATCGCTCCTTGAAAGACGAGCGAGAGCGTCCTTCCGGGTGCATTGCACTGAGTCGAGTGCTCGCTCGGGACTTTGCTCTCGGGGCCAAGGCAAGAGGGCGTGCTTGCCCGCAGAACTGAGAACACGCTGTTGGGCAGAGCTGCAACTGACCGCTGGAGTTCAGCTCTCGCCGGACGGCAGAAGGCGAAGAACGAAGCCGCTTGCGAGCGGCGCAGTGCAGCGAAGAGCTCTCCCAATTCGCCGCTAGCTCCACGGTCCTCCTCAGCTGCGAGTAGCAGCGCTCGCAGTACACAGAGCTTCGCAAGGCCCGAAGAGCCGGAGGGAAGTTTCGCACACGCAAATGTGCCAGGACAGATACGTGTTCTACGTTGTCCCCTCTCGTCGTGCAGTTTGTGCCTCTGCTGCTTCTGCTGTTAGGAATCGCTCCTCGAAAGACGAGCGAGAGCGTCCTTCCGGGTGCATTGCACTGAGTCGAGTGCTCGCTCGGGACTTTGCTCTCGGGGCCAAGGCAAGAGGGCGTGCTTGCCCGCAGAACTGAGAACACGCTGTTGGGCAGAGCTGCAACTGACCGCTGGAGTTCAGCTCTCGCCGGACGGCAGAAGGCGAAGAACGAAGCCGCTTGCGAGCGGCGCAGTGCAGCGAAGAGCTCTCCCAATTCGCCGCTAGCTCCACGGTCCTTCTCAGCTGCGAGTAGCAGCGCTCGCAGTACACAGAGCTTCGCAGGGCCCGAAGAGCCGGAGGGAAGTATCGCACACGCAAATGTGCCAGGACAGAGACGTGTTCTACGTTGTCCCCTCTCGTCGTGCAGTTTGTGCCTCTGCTGCTTCTGCTGTTAGGAATCGCTCCTCGAAAGACGAGCGAGAGCGTCCTTCCGGGTGCATTGCACTGAGTCGAGTGCTCGCTCGGGACTTTGCACTCGGGGCCAAGGCAAGAGGGCGTGCTTGCCCGCAGAACTGAGAACACGCTGTTGGGCAGAGCTGCAACTGACCGCTGGAGTTCAGCTCTCGCCGGACGGCAGAAGGCGAAGAACGAAGCCGCTTGCGAGCGGCGCAGTGCAGCGAAGAGCTCTCCCAATTCGCCGCTAGCTCCACGGTCCTTCTCAGCTGCGAGTAGCAGCGCTCGCAGTACACAGAGCTTCGCAGGGCCCGAAGAGCCGGAGGGAAGTATCGCACACGCAAATGTGCCAGGACAGAGACGTGTTCTACGTTGTCCCCTCTCGTCGTGCAGTTTGTGCCTCTGCTGCTTCTGCTGTTAGGAATCGCTCCTCGAAAGACGAGCGAGAGCGTCCTTCCGGGTGCATTGCACTGAGTCGAGTGCTCGCTCGGGACTTTGCACTCGGGGCCAAGGCAAGAGGGCGTGCTTGCCCGCAGAACTGAGAACACGCTGTTGGGCAGAGCTGCAACTGACCGCTGGAGTTCAGCTCTCGCCGGACGGCAGAAGGCGAAGAACGAAGCCGCTTGCGAGCGGCGCAGTGCAGCGAAGAGCTCTCCCAATTCGCCGCTAGCTCCACGGTCCTCCTCAGCTGCGAGTAGCAGCGCTCGCAGTACACAGAGCTTCGCAAGGCCCGAAGAGCCGGAGGGAAGTATCGCACACGCAAATGTGCCAGGACAGAGACGTGTTCTACGTTGTCCCCTCTCGTCGTGCAGTTTGTGCCTCTGCTGCTTCTGCTGTTAGGAATCGCTCCTCGAAAGACGAGCGAGAGCGTCCTTCCGGGTGCATTGCACTGAGTCGAGTGCTCGCTCGGGACTTTGCACTCGGGGCCAAGGCAAGAGGGCGTGCTTGCCCGCAGAACTGAGAACACGCTGTTGGGCAGAGCTGCAACTGACCGCTGGAGTTCAGCTCTCGCCGGACGGCAGAAGGCGAAGAACGAAGCCGCTTGCGAGCGGCGCAGTGCAGCGAAGAGCTCTCCCAATTCGCCGCTAGCTCCACGGTCCTCCTCAGCTGCGAGTAGCAGCGCTCGCAGTACACAGAGCTTCGCAAGGCCCGAAGAGCCGGAGGGAAGTATCGCACACGCAAATGTGCCAGGACAGAGACGTGTTCTACGTTGTCCCCTCTCGTCGTGCAGTTTGTGCCTCTGCTGCTTCTGCTGTTAGGAATCGCTCCTCGAAAGACGAGCGAGAGCGTCCTTCCGGGTGCATTGCACTGAGTCGAGTGCTCGCTCGGGACTTTGCACTCGGGGCCAAGGCAAGAGGGCGTGCTTGCCCGCAGAACTGAGAACACGCTGTTGGGCAGAGCTGCAACTGACCGCTGGAGTTCAGCTCTCGCCGGACGGCAGAAGGCGAAGAACGAAGCCGCTTGCGAGCGGCGCAGTGCAGCGAAGAGCTCTCCCAATTCGCCGCTAGCTCCACGGTCCTCCTCAGCTGCGAGTAGCAGCGCTCGCAGTACACAGAGCTTCGCAAGGCCCGAAGAGCCGGAGGGAAGTATCGCACACGCAAATGTGCCAGGACAGAGACGTGTTCTACGTTGTCCCCTCTCGTCGTGCAGTTTGTGCCTCTGCTGCTTCTGCTGTTAGGAATCGCTCCTCGAAAGACGAGCGAGAGCGTCCTTCCGGGTGCATTGCACTGAGTCGAGTGCTCGCTCGGGACTTTGCTCTCGGGGCCAAGGCAAGAGGGCGTGCTTGCCCGCAGAACTGAGAACACGCTGTTGGGCAGAGCTGCAACTGACCGCTGGAGTTCAGCTCTCGCCGGACGGCAGAAGGCGAAGAACGAAGCCGCTTGCGAGCGGCGCAGTGCAGCGAAGAGCTCTCCGAATTCGCCGCTAGCTCCACGGTCCTCCTCAGCTGCGAGTAGCAGCGCTCGCAGTACACAGAGCTTCGCAAGGCCCGAAGAGCCGGAGGGAAGTTTCGCACACGAAAATGTGCCAGGACAGAGACGTGTTCTACGTTGTCCCTTCTCGTCGTGCAGTTTGTGCCTCTGCTGCTTCTGCTGTTAGGAATCGCTCCTCGAAAGACGAGCGAGAGCGTCCTTCCGGGTGCATTGCACTGAGTCGAGTGCTCGCTCGGGACTTTGCTCTCGGGGCCAAGGCAAGAGGGCGTGCTTGCCCGCAGAACTGAGAACACGCTGTTGGGCAGAGCTGCAACTGACCGCTGGAGTTCAGCTCTCGCCGGACGGCAGAAGGCGAAGAACGAAGCCGCTTGCGAGCGGCGCAGTGCAGCGAAGAGCTCTCCCAATTCGCCGCTAGCTCCACGGTCCTCCTCAGCTGCGAGTAGCAGCGCTCGCAGTACACAGAGCTTCGCAAGGCCCGAAGAGCCGGAGGGAAGTTTCGCACACGAAAATGTGCCAGGACAGAGACGTGTTCTACGTTGTCCCCTCTCGTCGTGCAGTTTGTGCCTCTGCTGCTTCTGCTGTTAGGAATCGCTCCTCGAAAGACGAGCGAGAGCGTCCTTCCGGGTGCATTGCACTGAGTCGAGTGCTCGCTCGGGACTTTGCACTCGGGGCCAAGGCAAGAGGGCGTGCTTGCCCGCAGAACTGAGAACACGCTGTTGGGCAGAGCTGCAACTGACCGCTGGAGTTCAGCTCTCGCCGGACGGCAGAAGGCGAAGAACGAAGCCGCTTGCGAGCGGCGCAGTGCAGCGAAGGGCTCTCCCAATTCGCCGCTAGCTCCACGGTCCTTCTCAGCTGCGAGTAGCAGCGCTCGCAGTACACAGAGCTTCGCAAGGCCCGAAGAGCCGGAGGGAAGTATCGCACACGCAAATGTGCCAGGACAGAGACGTGTTCTACGTTGTCCCCTCTCGTCGTGCAGTTTGTGCCTCTGCTGCTTCTGCTGTTAGGAATCGCTCCTCGAAAGACGAGCGAGAGCGTCCTTCCGGGTGCATTGCACTGAGTCGAGTGCTCGCTCGGGACTTTGCTCTCGGGGCCAAGGCAAGAGGGCGTGCTTGCCCGCAGAACTGAGATCACGCTGTTGGGCAGAGCTGCAACTGACCGCTGGAGTTCAGCTCTCGCCGGACGGCAGAAGGCGAAGAACGAAGCCGCTTGCGAGCGGCGCAGTGCAGCGAAGAGCTCTCCGAATTCGCCGCTAGCTCCACGGTCCTCCTCAGCTGCGAGTAGCAGCGCTCGCAGTACACAGAGCTTCGCAAGGCCCGAAGAGCCGGAGGGAAGTATCGCACACGCAAATGTGCCAGGACAGAGACGTGTTCTACGTTGTCCCCTCTCGTCGTGCAGTTTGTGCCTCTGCTGCTTCTGCTGTTAGGAATCGCTCCTCGAAAGACGAGCGAGAGCGTCCTTCCGGGTGCATTGCACTGAGTCGAGTGCTCGCTCGGGACTTTGCTCTCGGGGCCAAGGCAAGAGGGCGTGCTTGCCCGCAGAACTGAGAACACGCTGTTGGGCAGAGCTGCAACTGACCGCTGGAGTTCAGCTCTCGCCGGACGGCAGAAGGCGAAGAACGAAGCCACTTGCGAGCGGCGCAGTGCAGCGAAGAGCTCTCCCAATTCGCCGCTAGCTCCACGGTCCTCCTCAGCTGCGAGTAGCAGCGCTCGCAGTACACAGAGCTTCGCAAGGCCCGAAGAGCCGGAGGGAAGTTTCGCACACGAAAATGTGCCAGGACAGAGACGTGTTCTACGTTGTCCCTTCTCGTCGTGCAGTTTGTGCCTCTGCTGCTTCTGCTGTTAGGAAGCGCTCCTCGAAAGACGAGCGAGAGCGTCCTTCCGGGTGCATTGCACTGAGTCGAGTGCTCGCTCGGGGCTTTGCTCTCGGGGCCAAGGCAAGAGGGCGTGCTTGCCCGCAGAACTGAGAACACGCTGTTGGGCAGAGCTGCAACTGACCGCTGGAGTTCAGCTCTCGCCGGACGGCAGAAGGCGAAGAACGAAGCCGCTTGCGAGCGGCGCAGTGCAGCGAAGAGCTCTCCCAATTCGCCGCTAGCTCCACGGTCCTTCTCAGCTGCGAGTAGCAGCGCTCGCAGTACACAGAGCTTCGCAAGGCCCGAAGAGCCGGAGGGAAGTATCGCACACGCAAATGTGCCAGGACAGAGACGTGTTCTACGTTGTCCCCTCTCGTCGTGCAGTTTGTGCCTCTGCTGCTTCTGCTGTTAGGAATCGCTCCTCGAAAGACGAGCGAGAGCGTCCTTCCGGGTGCATTGCACTGAGTCGAGTGCTCGCTCGGGACTTTGCTCTCGGGGCCAAGGCAAGAGGGCGTGCTTGCCCGCAGAACTGAGAACACGCTGTTGGGCAGAGCTGCAACTGACCGCTGGAGTTCAGCTCTCGCCGGACGGCAGAAGGCGAAGAACGAAGCCGCTTGCGAGCGGCGCAGTGCAGCGAAGAGCTCTCCGAATTCGCCGCTAGCTCCACGGTCCTCCTCAGCTGCGAGTAGCAGCGCTCGCAGTACACAGAGCTTCGCAAGGCCCGAAGAGCCGGAGGGAAGTATCGCACACGCAAATGTGCCAGGACAGAGACGTGTTCTACGTTGTCCCCTCTCGTCGTGCAGTTTGTGCCTCTGCTGCTTCTGCTGTTAGGAATCGCTCCTCGAAAGACGAGCGAGAGCGTCCTTCCGGGTGCATTGCACTGAGTCGAGTGCTCGCTCGGGACTTTGCTCTCGGGGCCAAGGCAAGAGGGCGTGCTTGCCCGCAGAACTGAGAACACGCTGTTGGGCAGAGCTGCAACTGACCGCTGGAGTTCAGCTCTCGCCGGACGGCAGAAGGCGAAGAACGAAGCCGCTTGCGAGCGGCGCAGTGCAGCGAAGAGCTCTCCGAATTCGCCGCTAGCTCCACGGTCCTCCTCAGCTGCGAGTAGCAGCGCTCGCAGTACACAGAGCTTCGCAAGGCCCGAAGAGCCGGAGGGAAGTTTCGCACACGAAAATGTGCCAGGACAGAGACGTGTTCTACGTTGTCCCTTCTCGTCGTGCAGTTTGTGCCTCTGCTGCTTCTGCTGTTAGGAATCGCTCCTCGAAAGACGAGCGAGAGCGTCCTTCCGGGTGCATTGCACTGAGTCGAGTGCTCGCTCGGGACTTTGCTCTCGGGGCCAAGGCAAGAGGGCGTGCTTGCCCGCAGAACTGAGAACACGCTGTTGGGCAGAGCTGCAACTGACCGCTGGAGTTCAGCTCTCGCCGGACGGCAGAAGGCGAAGAACGAAGCCGCTTGCGAGCGGCGCAGTGCAGCGAAGAGCTCTCCCAATTCGCCGCTAGCTCCACGGTCCTCCTCAGCTGCGAGTAGCAGCGCTCGCAGTACACAGAGCTTCGCAAGGCCCGAAGAGCCGGAGGGAAGTTTCGCACACGAAAATGTGCCAGGACAGAGACGTGTTCTACGTTGTCCCCTCTCGTCGTGCAGTTTGTGCCTCTGCTGCTTCTGCTGTTAGGAATCGCTCCTCGAAAGACGAGCGAGAGCGTCCTTCCGGGTGCATTGCACTGAGTCGAGTGCTCGCTCGGGACTTTGCACTCGGGGCCAAGGCAAGAGGGCGTGATTGCCCGCAGAACTGAGAACACGCTGTTGGGCAGAGCTGCAACTGACCGCTGGAGTTCAGCTCTCGCCGGACGGCAGAAGGCGAAGAACGAAGCCGCTTGCGAGCGGCGCAGTGCAGCGAAGGGCTCTCCGAATTCGCCGCTAGCTCCACGGTCCTTCTCAGCTGCGAGTAGCAGCGCTCGCAGTACACAGAGCTTCGCAAGGCCCGAAGAGCCGGAGGGAAGTATCGCACACGCAAATGTGCCAGGACAGAGACGTGTTCTACGTTGTCCCCTCTCGTCGTGCAGTTTGTGCATCTGCTGCTTCTGCTGTTAGGAATCGCTCCTCGAAAGACGAGCGAGAGCGTCCTTCCGGGTGCATTGCACTGAGTCGAGTGCTCGCTCGGGACTTTGCTCTCGGGGCCAAGGCAAGAGGGCGTGCTTGCCCGCAGAACTGAGAACACGCTGTTGGGCAGAGCTGCAACTGACCGCTGGAGTTCAGCTCTCGCCGGACGGCAGAAGGCGAAGAACGAAGCCGCTTGCGAGCGGCGCAGTGCAGCGAAGGGCTCTCCCAATTCGCCGCTAGCTCCACGGTCCTCCTCAGCTGCGAGTAGCAGCGCTCGCAGTACACAGAGCTTCGCAAGGCCCGAAGAGCCGGAGGGAAGTATCGCACACGCAAATGTGCCAGGACAGAGACGTGTTCTACGTTGTCCCCTCTCGTCGTGCAGTTTGTGCCTCTGCTGCTTCTGCTGTTAGGAATCGCTCCTCGAAAGACGAGCGAGAGCGTCCTTCCGGGTGCATTGCACTGAGTCGAGTGCTCGCTCGGGACTTTGCTCTCGGGGCCAAGGCAAGAGGGCGTGCTTGCCCGCAGAACTGAGAACACGCTGTTGGGCAGAGCTGCAACTGACCGCTGGAGTTCAGCTCTCGCCGGACGGCAGAAGGCGAAGAACGAAGCCGCTTGCGAGCGGCGCAGTGCAGCGAAGAGCTCTCCCAATTCGCCGCTAGCTCCACGGTCCTTCTCAGCTGCGAGTAGCAGCGCTCGCAGTACACAGAGCTTCGCAAGGCCCGAAGAGCCGGAGGGAAGTATCGCACACGCAAATGTGCCAGGACAGAGACGTGTTCTACGTTGTCCCCTCTCGTCGTGCAGTTTGTGCCTCTGCTGCTTCTGCTGTTAGGAATCGCTCCTCGAAAGACGAGCGAGAGCGTCCTTCCGGGTGCATTGCACTGAGTCGAGTGCTCGCTCGGGACTTTGCTCTCGGGGCCAAGGCAAGAGGGCGTGCTTGCCCGCAGAACTGAGAACACGCTGTTGGGCAGAGCTGCAACTGACCGCTGGAGTTCAGCTCTCGCCGGACGGCAGAAGGCGAAGAACGAAGCCGCTTGCGAGCGGCGCAGTGCAGCGAAGAGCTCTCCCAATTCGCCGCTAGCTCCACGGTCCTTCTCAGCTGCGAGTAGCAGCGCTCGCAGTACACAGAGCTTCGCAAGGCCCGAAGAGCCGGAGGGAAGTATCGCACACGCAAATGTGCCAGGACAGAGACGTGTTCTACGTTGTCCCCTCTCGTCGTGCAGTTTGTGCCTCTGCTGCTTCTGCTGTTAGGAATCGCTCCTCGAAAGACGAGCGAGAGCGTCCTTCCGGGTGCATTGCACTGAGTCGAGTGCTCGCTCGGGACTTTGCTCTCGGGGCCAAGGCAAGAGGGCGTGCTTGCCCGCAGAACTGAGAACACGCTGTTGGGCAGAGCTGCAACTGACCGCTGGAGTTCAGCTCTCGCCGGACGGCAGAAGGCGAAGAACGAAGCCGCTTGCGAGCGGCGCAGTGCAGCGAAGAGCTCTCCCAATTCGCCGCTAGCTCCACGGTCCTCCTCAGCTGCGAGTAGCAGCGCTCGCAGTACACAGAGCTTCGCAAGGCCCGAAGAGCCGGAGGGAAGTATCGCACACGCAAATGTGCCAGGACAGAGACGTGTTCTACGTTGTCCCCTCTCGTCGTGCAGTTTGTGCCTCTGCTGCTTCTGCTGTTAGGAATCGCTCCTCGAAAGACGAGCGAGAGCGTCCTTCCGGGTGCATTGCACTGAGTCGAGTGCTCGCTCGGGACTTTGCTCTCGGGGCCAAGGCAAGAGGGCGTGCTTGCCCGCAGAACTGAGAACACGCTGTTGGGCAGAGCTGCAACTGACCGCTGGAGTTCAGCTCTCGCCGGACGGCAGAAGGCGAAGAACGAAGCCGCTTGCGAGCGGCGCAGTGCAGCGAAGAGCTCTCCCAATTCGCCGCTAGCTCCACGGTCCTCCTCAGCTGCGAGTAGCAGCGCTCGCAGTACACAGAGCTTCGCAAGGCCCGAAGAGCCGGAGGGAAGTATCGCACACGCAAATGTGCCAGGACAGAGACGTGTTCTACGTTGTCCCCTCTCGTCGTGCAGTTTGTGCCTCTGCTGCTTCTGCTGTTAGGAATCGCTCCTCGAAAGACGAGCGAGAGCGTCCTTCCGGGTGCATTGCACTGAGTCGAGTGCTCGCTCGGGACTTTGCTCTCGGGGCCAAGGCAAGAGGGCGTGCTTGCCCGCAGAACTGAGAACACGCTGTTGGGCAGAGCTGCAACTGACCGCTGGAGTTCAGCTCTCGCCGGACGGCAGAAGGCGAAGAACGAAGCCGCTTGCGAGCGGCGCAGTGCAGCGAAGAGCTCTCCCAATTCGCCGCTAGCTCCACGGTCCTCCTCAGCTGCGAGTAGCAGCGCTCGCAGTACACAGAGCTTCGCAAGGCCCGAAGAGCCGGAGGGAAGTATCGCACACGCAAATGTGCCAGGACAGAGACGTGTTCTACGTTGTCCCCTCTCGTCGTGCAGTTTGTGCCTCTGCTGCTTCTGCTGTTAGGAATCGCTCCTCGAAAGACGAGCGAGAGCGTCCTTCCGGGTGCATTGCACTGAGTCGAGTGCTCGCTCGGGACTTTGCTCTCGGGGCCAAGGCAAGAGGGCGTGCTTGCCCGCAGAACTGAGAACACGCTGTTGGGCAGAGCTGCAACTGACCGCTGGAGTTCAGCTCTCGCCGGACGGCAGAAGGCGAAGAACGAAGCCGCTTGCGAGCGGCGCAGTGCAGCGAAGAGCTCTCCCAATTCGCCGCTAGCTCCACGGTCCTTCTCAGCTGCGAGTAGCAGCGCTCGCAGTACACAGAGCTTCGCAAGGCCCGAAGAGCCGGAGGGAAGTATCGCACACGCAAATGTGCCAGGACAGAGACGTGTTCTACGTTGTCCCCTCTCGTCGTGCAGTTTGTGCCTCTGCTGCTTCTGCTGTTAGGAATCGCTCCTCGAAAGACGAGCGAGAGCGTCCTTCCGGGTGCATTGCACTGAGTCGAGTGCTCGCTCGGGACTTTGCACTCGGGGCCAAGGCAAGAGGGCGTGCTTGCCCGCAGAACTGAGAACACGCTGTTGGGCAGAGCTGCAACTGACCGCTGGAGTTCAGCTCTCGCCGGACGGCAGAAGGCGAAGAACGAAGCCGCTTGCGAGCGGCGCAGTGCAGCGAAGAGCTCTCCCAATTCGCCGCTAGCTCCACGGTCCTCCTCAGCTGCGAGTAGCAGCGCTCGCAGTACACAGAGCTTCGCAAGGCCCGAAGAGCCGGAGGGAAGTATCGCACACGCAAATGTGCCAGGACAGAGACGTGTTCTACGTTGTCCCCTCTCGTCGTGCAGTTTGTGCCTCTGCTGCTTCTGCTGTTAGGAATCGCTCCTCGAAAGACGAGCGAGAGCGTCCTTCCGGGTGCATTGCACTGAGTCGAGTGCTCGCTCGGGACTTTGCTCTCGGGGCCAAGGCAAGAGGGCGTGCTTGCCCGCAGAACTGAGAACACGCTGTTGGGCAGAGCTGCAACTGACCGCTGGAGTTCAGCTCTCGCCGGACGGCAGAAGGCGAAGAACGAAGCCGCTTGCGAGCGGCGCAGTGCAGCGAAGAGCTCTCCCAATTCGCCGCTAGCTCCACGGTCCTCCTCAGCTGCGAGTAGCAGCGCTCGCAGTACACAGAGCTTCGCAAGGCCCGAAGAGCCGGAGGGAAGTATCGCACACGCAAATGTGCCAGGACAGAGACGTGTTCTACGTTGTCCCCTCTCGTCGTGCAGTTTGTGCCTCTGCTGCTTCTGCTGTTAGGAATCGCTCCTCGAAAGACGAGCGAGAGCGTCCTTCCGGGTGCATTGCACTGAGTCGAGTGCTCGCTCGGGACTTTGCTCTCGGGGCCAAGGCAAGAGGGCGTGCTTGCCCGCAGAACTGAGAACACGCTGTTGGGCAGAGCTGCAACTGACCGCTGGAGTTCAGCTCTCGCCGGACGGCAGAAGGCGAAGAACGAAGCCGCTTGCGAGCGGCGCAGTGCAGCGAAGAGCTCTCCCAATTCGCCGCTAGCTCCACGGTCCTTCTCAGCTGCGAGTAGCAGCGCTCGCAGTACACAGAGCTTCGCAAGGCCCGAAGAGCCGGAGGGAAGTATCGCACACGCAAATGTGCCAGGACAGAGACGTGTTCTACGTTGTCCCCTCTCGTCGTGCAGTTTGTGCCTCTGCTGCTTCTGCTGTTAGGAATCGCTCCTCGAAAGACGAGCGAGAGCGTCCTTCCGGGTGCATTGCACTGAGTCGAGTGCTCGCTCGGGACTTTGCACTCGGGGCCAAGGCAAGAGGGCGTGCTTGCCCGCAGAACTGAGAACACGCTGTTGGGCAGAGCTGCAACTGACCGCTGGAGTTCAGCTCTCGCCGGACGGCAGAAGGCGAAGAACGAAGCCGCTTGCGAGCGGCGCAGTGCAGCGAAGAGCTCTCCCAATTCGCCGCTAGCTCCACGGTCCTTCTCAGCTGCGAGTAGCAGCGCTCGCAGTACACAGAGCTTCGCAAGGCCCGAAGAGCCGGAGGGAAGTATCGCACACGCAAATGTGCCAGGACAGAGACGTGTTCTACGTTGTCCCCTCTCGTCGTGCAGTTTGTGCCTCTGCTGCTTCTGCTGTTAGGAATCGCTCCTCGAAAGACGAGCGAGAGCGTCCTTCCGGGTGCATTGCACTGAGTCGAGTGCTCGCTCGGGACTTTGCTCTCGGGGCCAAGGCAAGAGGGCGTGCTTGCCCGCAGAACTGAGAACACGCTGTTGGGCAGAGCTGCAACTGACCGCTGGAGTTCAGCTCTCGCCGGACGGCAGAAGGCGAAGAACGAAGCCGCTTGCGAGCGGCGCAGTGCAGCGAAGAGCTCTCCCAATTCGCCGCTAGCTCCACGGTCCTCCTCAGCTGCGAGTAGCAGCGCTCGCAGTACACAGAGCTTCGCAAGGCCCGAAGAGCCGGAGGGAAGTATCGCACACGCAAATGTGCCAGGACAGAGACGTGTTCTACGTTGTCCCCTCTCGTCGTGCAGTTTGTGCCTCTGCTGCTTCTGCTGTTAGGAATCGCTCCTCGAAAGACGAGCGAGAGCGTCCTTCCGGGTGCATTGCACTGAGTCGAGTGCTCGCTCGGGACTTTGCTCTCGGGGCCAAGGCAAGAGGGCGTGCTTGCCCGCAGAACTGAGAACACGCTGTTGGGCAGAGCTGCAACTGACCGCTGGAGTTCAGCTCTCGCCGGACGGCAGAAGGCGAAGAACGAAGCCGCTTGCGAGCGGCGCAGTGCAGCGAAGGGCTCTCCGAATTCGCCGCTAGCTCCACGGTCCTTCTCAGCTGCGAGTAGCAGCGCTCGCATCGAAAATGTGCCAGGACAGAGACGTGTTCTACGTTGTCCCTTCTCGTCGTGCAGTTTGTGCCTCTGCTGCTTCTGCTGTTAGGAATCGCTCCTCGAAAGACGAGCGAGAGCGTCCTTCCGGGTGCATTGCACTGAGTCGAAGTGCTCGCTCGGGACTTTGCTCTCGGGGCCAAGGCAAGAGGGCGTGCTTGCCGCAGAACTGAGAACACGCTGTTGGGCAGAGCTGCAACTGACCGCTGGAGTTCAGCTCTCGCCGGACGGCAGAAGGCGAAGAACGAAGCCGCTTGCGAGCGGCGCAGTGCAGCGAAGAGCTCTCCCAATTCGCCGCTAGCTCCCACGGTCCTTCTCTAGCTGCGAGTAGCAGCGCTCGCAGTACACAGAGCTTCGCAAGGCCCGAAGAGCCGGAGGGAGTGTATCGCACACGGCAAAATGTGCCAGGGACAGAGACGTGTTCTACGTTGTCCCCTTCTCGTCGTGCAGGTTTGTGCCTCTGCTGCCTTCTGCTGTTAGGAATCGCTCCTCGAAAGACGAGCAGAGAGCGTCCTTCCGGGTGCATTGCACTGAGTCGAGTGCTCGCTTCGGGACTTTGCTCTCGGGGCCAAGGCAAGAGGGCGTGCTTGCCCGCAGAACTGAGAACACGCTGTTGGGCAGAGCTGCAACTGACCGCTGGAGTTCAGCTCTCGCCGGACGGCAGAAGGCGAAGAACGAAGCCGCTTGCGAGCGGCGCAGTGCAGCGAAGAGCTCTCCCAATTCGCCGCTAGCTCCACGGTCCTTCTCAGCTGCGAGTAGCAGCGCTCGCAGTACACAGAGCTTCGCAAGGCCCGAAGAGCCGGAGGGAAGTTTCGCACACGAAAATGTGCCAGGACAGAGACGTGTTCTTACGTTGTCCCCTCTCGTCGTGCAGTTTGTGCCTCTGCTGCTTCTGCTGTTAGGAATCGCTCCTCGAAAGACCGGAGCGAGAGCGTCCTTCCGGGTGCATTGCACTGAGTCGAGTGCTCGCTCGGGACTTTGCACTCGGGGCCAAGGCAAGAGGGCGTGCTTGCCCGCAGAACTGAGAAACACGCTGTTGGGCAGAGCTGCAACTGACTCCGCTGGAGTTCAGCTCTCGCCGGACGGCAGAAGGCGAAGAACGAAGCCGCTTGCGAGCGGCGCAGTGCAGCGAAGGGCTCTCCGAATTCGCCGCTAGCTCCACGGTCCTTCTCAGCTGCGAGTAGCAGCGCTCGCAGTACACAGAGCTTCGCAAGGCCCGAAGAGCCGGAGGGAAGTATCGCACACGCAAATGTGCCAGGACAGAGACGTGTTCTACGTTTGTCCCCCTCTCGTCGTGCAGTTTGTGCATCTGCTGCTTCTGCTGTTAGGAATCGCTCCTCGAAAGACGAAGCGAGAGCGTCCTTCCGGGTGCATTGCACTGAGTCGAGTGCTCGCTCGGGACTTTGCTCTCGGGGCCAAGGCAAGAGGGCGTGCTTGCCCGCAGAACTGAGAACACGCTGTTGGGCAGAGCTGCAACTGACCGCTGGAGTTCAGCTCTCGCCGGACGGCAGAAGGCGAAGAACGAAGCCGCTTGCGAGCGGCGCAGTGCAGCGAAGAGCTCTCCAATTCGCCGCTAGCTCCACGGTCCTCCTCAGCTGCGAGTAGCAGCGCTCGCAGTACACAGAGCTTCGCAAGGCCCGAAGAGCCGGAGGGAAGTATCGCACACGCAAATGTGCCAGGACAGAGACGTGTTCTACGTTGTCCCCTCCTCGTCGTGCAGTTTGTGCCTCTGCTGCTTCTGCTGTTAGGAATCGCTCCTCGAAAGACGAGCGAGAGCGTCCTTCCGGTTGCATTGCACTGAGTCGAGTGCTCGCTCGGGACTTTGCTCTCGGGGCCAAGGCAAGAGGGGCGTGCTTGCCCGCAGAAACTGAGAACACGCTGTTGGGCAGAGCTGCAACTGACCGCTGGAGTTCAGCTCTCGCCGGACGGCAGAAGGGCGAAGAACGAAGCCGCTTGCGAGCGGCGCAGTGCAGCGAAGAGCTCTCCCAATTCGCCGCTAGCTCCACGGTCCTCCTCAGCTGCGAGTAGCAGCGCTCGCAGTACACAGAGCTTCGCAAGGCCCGAAGAGCCGGAGGGAAGTTTCGCACACGAAAATGTGCCAGGACAGAGGACGTGTTCGACGTTGTCCCCTCTCGTCGTGCAGTTTGTGCCTCTGCTGCTTCTGCTGTTAGGAATCGCTCCTCGAAAGACGAGCAGAGAGCGTCCTTCCGGGTGCATTGCACTGAGTCGAGTGCTCGCTCGGGGACTTTGCACTCGGGGCCAAGGCAAAGAGGGCGTGATTGCCCGCAGAACTGAGAACACGCTGTTGGGCAGAGCTGCAACTGACCGCTGGAGTTCAGCTCTCGCCGGACGGCAGAAGGCGAAGAACGAAGCCGCTTGCGAGCGGCGCAGTGCAGCGAAGGGCTCTCCGAATTCGCCGCTAGCTCCACGGTCCTTCTCAGCTGCGAGTAGCAGCGCTCGCAGTACACAGAGCTTCGCAAGGCCCCGAAGAGCCGGAGGGAAGTATCCCCGCACACGCAAATGTGCCAGGACAGAGACGTGTTCTACGTTGTCCCCTCTCGTCGTGCAGTTTGTGCATCTGCTGCTTCTGCTGTTAGGAATCGCTCCTCGAAAGACGAGCGGAGAGCGTCCTTCCGGGTGCATTGCACTGAGTCGAGTGCTCGCTCGGGACTTTGCTCTCGGGGCCAAGGCAAGAGGGCGTGCTTGCCCGCAGAACTGAGAACACGCTGTTGGGCAGAGCTGCAACTGACCGCTGGAGTTCAGCTCTCGCCGGACGGCAGAAGGCGAAGAACGAAGCCGCTTGCGAGCGGCGCAGTGCAGCGAAGAGCTCTCCCAATTCGCCGCTAGCTCCACGGTCCTCCTCAGCTGCGAGTAGCAGCGCTCGCAGTACACAGAGCTTCGCAAGGCCCGAAGAGCCGGAGGGAAGTATCGCACACGCAAATGTGCCAGGACAGAGACGTGTTCTACGTTGTCCCCTCTCGTCGTGCAGTTTGTGCCTCTGCTGCTTCTGCTGTTAGGAATCGCTCCTCGAAAGACGAGCCGAGAGCGTCCTTCCGGGTGCATTGCACTGAGTCGAGTGCTCGCTCTGGGACTTTGCTCTCGGGGCCAAGGCAAGAGGGCGTGCTTGCCCGCAGAACTGAGAACACGCTGTTGGGCAGAGCTGCAACTGACCGCTGGAGTTCAGCTCTCGCCGGACGGCAGAAGGCGAAGAACGAAGCCGCTTGCGAGCGGCGCAGTGCAGCGAAGAGCTCTCCCAATTCGCCGCTAGCTCCACGGTCCTTCTCAGCTGCGAGTAGCAGCGCTCGCAGTACACAGAGCTTCGCAAGGCCCGAAGAGCCGGAGGGAAGTATCGCACACGCAAATGTGCCAGGACAGAGACGTGTTCTAACGTTGTCCCCTCTCGTCGTGCAGTTTGTGCCTCTGCTGCTTCTGCTGTTAGGAATCGCTCCTTGAAAGACGAGCGAGAGCGTCCTTCCGGGTGCATTGCACTGAGTCGATGTGCTCGCTCGGGGACTTTGCTCTCGGGGCCAAGGCAAGAGGGCGTGCTTGCCCGCAGAACTGAGAACACGCTGTTGGGCAGAGCTGCAACTGACCGCTGGAGTTCAGCTCTCGCCGGACGGCAGAAGGCGAAGAACGAAGCCGCTTGCGAGCGGCGCCAGTGCAGCGAAGAGCTCTCCCAATTCGCCGCTAGCTCCACGGTCCTCCTCAGCTGCGAGTAGCAGCGCTCGCAGTACACAGAGCTTCGCAAGGCCCGAAGAGCCGGAGGGAAGTTTCGCACACGAAAATGTGCCAGGACAGAGACGTGTTCTACGTTTGTCCCTTCTCGTCGTGCAGTTTGTGCCTCTGCTGCTTCTGCTGTTAGGAATCGCTAATCGCTCCTCGAAAGACGAGCGAGAGCGTCCTTCCGGGTGCATTGCACTGAGTCGAGTGCTCGCTCGGGACTTTGCACTCGGGGCCAAGGCAAGAGGGCGTGCTTGCCCGCAGAACTGAGAACACGCTGTTGGGCAGAGCTGCAACTGACCGCTGGAGTTCAGCTCTCGCCGGACGGCAGAAGGCGAAGAACGAAGCCGCTTGCGAGCGGCGCAGTGCAGCGAAGAGCTCTCCCAATTCGCCGCTAGCTCCACGGTCCTCCTCAGCTGCGAGTAGCAGCGCTCGCAGTACACAGAGCTTCGCAAGGCCCGAAGAGCCGGAGGGAAGTATCGCACACGCAAATGTGCCAGGACAGAGACGTGTTCTACGTTGTCCCCTCTCGTCGTGCAGTTTGTGCCTCTGCTGCTTCTGCTGTTAGGAATCGCTCCTCGAAAGACGAGCGAGAGCGTCCTTCCGGGTGCATTGCACTGAGTCGAGTGCTCGCTCGGGACTTTGCTCTCGGGGCCAAGGCAAGAGGGCGTGCTTGCCCGCAGAACTGAGAACACGCTGTTGGGCAGAGCTGCAACTGACCGCTGGAGTTCAGCTCTCGCCGGACGGCAGAAGGCGAAGAACGAAGCCGCTTGCGAGCGGCGCAGTGCAGCGAAGAGCTCTCCCAATTCGCCGCTAGCTCCACGGTCCTCCTCAGCTGCGAGTAGCAGCGCTCGCAGTACACAGAGCTTCGCAAGGCCCGAAGAGCCGGAGGGAAGTATCGCACACGCAAATGTGCCAGGACAGAGACGTGTTCTACGTTGTCCCCTCTCGTCGTGCAGTTTGTGCCTCTGCTGCTTCTGCTGTTAGGAATCGCTCCTCGAAAGACGAGCGAGAGCGTCCTTCCGGGTGCATTGCACTGAGTCGAGTGCTCGCTCGGGACTTTGCTCTCGGGGCCAAGGCAAGAGGGCGTGCTTGCCCGCAGAACTGAGAACACGCTGTTGGGCAGAGCTGCAACTGACCGCTGGAGTTCAGCTCTCGCCGGACGGCAGAAGGCGAAGAACGAAGCCGCTTGCGAGCGGCGCAGTGCAGCGAAGAGCTCTCCCAATTCGCCGCTAGCTCCACGGTCCTTCTCAGCTGCGAGTAGCAGCGCTCGCAGTACACAGAGCTTCGCAAGGCCCGAAGAGCCGGAGGGAAGTATCGCACACGCAAATGTGCCAGGACAGAGACGTGTTCTACGTTGTCCCCTCTCGTCGTGCAGTTTGTGCCTCTGCTGCTTCTGCTGTTAGGAATCGCTCCTCGAAAGACGAGCGAGAGCGTCCTTCCGTGTGCATTGCACTGAGTCGAGTGCTCGCTCGGGACTTTGCTCTCGGGGCCAAGGCAAGAGGGCGTGCTTGCCCGCAGAACTGAGAACACGCTGTTGGGCAGAGCTGCAACTGACCGCTGGAGTTCAGCTCTCGCCGGACGGCAGAAGGCGAAGAACGAAGCCGCTTGCGAGCGGCGCAGTGCAGCGAAGAGCTCTCCCAATTCGCCGCTAGCTCCACGGTCCTTCTCAGCTGCGAGTAGCAGCGCTCGCAGTACACAGAGCTTCGCAAGGCCCGAAGAGCCGGAGGGAAGTATCGCACACGCAAATGTGCCAGGACAGAGACGTGTTCTACGTTGTCCCCTCTCGTCGTGCAGTTTGTGCCTCTGCTGCTTCTGCTGTTAGGAATCGCTCCTCGAAAGACGAGCGAGAGCGTCCTTCCGGGTGCATTGCACTGAGTCGAGTGCTCGCTCGGGACTTTGCACTCGGGGCCAAGGCAAGAGGGCGTGCTTGCCCGCAGAACTGAGAACACGCTGTTGGGCAGAGCTGCAACTGACCGCTGGAGTTCAGCTCTCGCCGGACGGCAGAAGGCGAAGAACGAAGCCGCTTGCGAGCGGCGCAGTGCAGCGAAGAGCTCTCCCAATTCGCCGCTAGCTCCACGGTCCTCCTCAGCTGCGAGTAGCAGCGCTCGCAGTACACAGAGCTTCGCAAGGCCCGAAGAGCCGGAGGGAAGTATCGCACACGCAAATGTGCCAGGACAGAGACGTGTTCTACGTTGTCCCCTCTCGTCGTGCAGTTTGTGCCTCTGCTGCTTCTGCTGTTAGGAATCGCTCCTCGAAAGACGAGCGAGAGCGTCCTTCCGGGTGCATTGCACTGAGTCGAGTGCTCGCTCGGGACTTTGCTCTCGGGGCCAAGGCAAGAGGGCGTGCTTGCCCGCAGAACTGAGAACACGCTGTTGGGCAGAGCTGCAACTGACCGCTGGAGTTCAGCTCTCGCCGGACGGCAGAAGGCGAAGAACGAAGCCGCTTGCGAGCGGCGCAGTGCAGCGAAGAGCTCTCCCAATTCGCCGCTAGCTCCACGGTCCTCCTCAGCTGCGAGTAGCAGCGCTCGCAGTACACAGAGCTTCGCAAGGCCCGAAGAGCCGGAGGGAAGTATCGCACACGCAAATGTGCCAGGACAGAGACGTGTTCTACGTTGTCCCCTCTCGTCGTGCAGTTTGTGCCTCTGCTGCTTCTGCTGTTAGGAATCGCTCCTCGAAAGACGAGCGAGAGCGTCCTTCCGGGTGCATTGCACTGAGTCGAGTGCTCGCTCGGGACTTTGCTCTCGGGGCCAAGGCAAGAGGGCGTGCTTGCCCGCAGAACTGAGAACACGCTGTTGGGCAGAGCTGCAACTGACCGCTGGAGTTCAGCTCTCGCCGGACGGCAGAAGGCGAAGAACGAAGCCGCTTGCGAGCGGCGCAGTGCAGCGAAGAGCTCTCCCAATTCGCCGCTAGCTCCACGGTCCTCCTCAGCTGCGAGTAGCAGCGCTCGCAGTACACAGAGCTTCGCAAGGCCCGAAGAGCCGGAGGGAAGTATCGCACACGCAAATGTGCCAGGACAGAGACGTGTTCTACGTTGTCCCCTCTCGTCGTGCAGTTTGTGCCTCTGCTGCTTCTGCTGTTAGGAATCGCTCCTCGAAAGACGAGCGAGAGCGTCCTTCCGGGTGCATTGCACTGAGTCGAGTGCTCGCTCGGGACTTTGCTCTCGGGGCCAAGGCAAGAGGGCGTGCTTGCCCGCAGAACTGAGAACACGCTGTTGGGCAGAGCTGCAACTGACCGCTGGAGTTCAGCTCTCGCCGGACGGCAGAAGGCGAAGAACGAAGCCGCTTGCGAGCGGCGCAGTGCAGCGAAGAGCTCTCCCAATTCGCCGCTAGCTCCACGGTCCTTCTCAGCTGCGAGTAGCAGCGCTCGCAGTACACAGAGCTTCGCAAGGCCCGAAGAGCCGGAGGGAAGTATCGCACACGCAAATGTGCCAGGACAGAGACGTGTTCTACGTTGTCCCCTCTCGTCGTGCAGTTTGTGCCTCTGCTGCTTCTGCTGTTAGGAATCGCTCCTCGAAAGACGAGCGAGAGCGTCCTTCCGGGTGCATTGCACTGAGTCGAGTGCTCGCTCGGGACTTTGCTCTCGGGGCCAAGGCAAGAGGGCGTGCTTGCCCGCAGAACTGAGAACACGCTGTTGGGCAGAGCTGCAACTGACCGCTGGAGTTCAGCTCTCGCCGGACGGCAGAAGGCGAAGAACGAAGCCGCTTGCGAGCGGCGCAGTGCAGCGAAGAGCTCTCCCAATTCGCCGCTAGCTCCACGGTCCTCCTCAGCTGCGAGTAGCAGCGCTCGCAGTACACAGAGCTTCGCAAGGCCCGAAGAGCCGGAGGGAAGTATCGCACACGCAAATGTGCCAGGACAGAGACGTGTTCTACGTTGTCCCCTCTCGTCGTGCAGTTTGTGCCTCTGCTGCTTCTGCTGTTAGGAATCGCTCCTCGAAAGACGAGCGAGAGCGTCCTTCCGGGTGCATTGCACTGAGTCGAGTGCTCGCTCGGGACTTTGCACTCGGGGCCAAGGCAAGAGGGCGTGCTTGCCCGCAGAACTGAGAACACGCTGTTGGGCAGAGCTGCAACTGACCGCTGGAGTTCAGCTCTCGCCGGACGGCAGAAGGCGAAGAACGAAGCCGCTTGCGAGCGGCGCAGTGCAGCGAAGAGCTCTCCCAATTCGCCGCTAGCTCCACGGTCCTCCTCAGCTGCGAGTAGCAGCGCTCGCAGTACACAGAGCTTCGCAAGGCCCGAAGAGCCGGAGGGAAGTATCGCACACGCAAATGTGCCAGGACAGAGACGTGTTCTACGTTGTCCCCTCTCGTCGTGCAGTTTGTGCCTCTGCTGCTTCTGCTGTTAGGAATCGCTCCTCGAAAGACGAGCGAGAGCGTCCTTCCGGGTGCATTGCACTGAGTCGAGTGCTCGCTCGGGACTTTGCTCTCGGGGCCAAGGCAAGAGGGCGTGCTTGCCCGCAGAACTGAGAACACGCTGTTGGGCAGAGCTGCAACTGACCGCTGGAGTTCAGCTCTCGCCGGACGGCAGAAGGCGAAGAACGAAGCCGCTTGCGAGCGGCGCAGTGCAGCGAAGAGCTCTCCCAATTCGCCGCTAGCTCCACGGTCCTCCTCAGCTGCGAGTAGCAGCGCTCGCAGTACACAGAGCTTCGCAAGGCCCGAAGAGCCGGAGGGAAGTATCGCACACGCAAATGTGCCAGGACAGAGACGTGTTCTACGTTGTCCCCTCTCGTCGTGCAGTTTGTGCCTCTGCTGCTTCTGCTGTTAGGAATCGCTCCTCGAAAGACGAGCGAGAGCGTCCTTCCGGGTGCATTGCACTGAGTCGAGTGCTCGCTCGGGACTTTGCTCTCGGGGCCAAGGCAAGAGGGCGTGCTTGCCCGCAGAACTGAGAACACGCTGTTGGGCAGAGCTGCAACTGACCGCTGGAGTTCAGCTCTCGCCGGACGGCAGAAGGCGAAGAACGAAGCCGCTTGCGAGCGGCGCAGTGCAGCGAAGGGCTCTCCGAATTCGCCGCTAGCTCCACGGTCCTTCTCAGCTGCGAGTAGCAGCGCTCGCAGTACACAGAGCTTCGCAAGGCCCGAAGAGCCGGAGGGAAGTTTCGCACACGAAAATGTGCCAGGACAGAGACGTGTTCTACGTTGTCCCCTCTCGTCGTGCAGTTTGTGCCTCTGCTGCTTCTGCTGTTAGGAATCGCTCCTCGAAAGACGAGCGAGAGCGTCCTTCCGGGTGCATTGCACTGAGTCGAGTGCTCGCTCGGGACTTTGCTCTCGGGGCCAAGGCAAGAGGGCGTGCTTGCCCGCAGAACTGAGAACACGCTGTTGGGCAGAGCTGCAACTGACCGCTGGAGTTCAGCTCTCGCCGGACGGCAGAAGGCGAAGAACGAAGCCGCTTGCGAGCGGCGCAGTGCAGCGAAGAGCTCTCCCAATTCGCCGCTAGCTCCACGGTCCTTCTCAGCTGCGAGTAGCAGCGCTCGCAGTACACAGAGCTTCGCAAGGCCCGAAGAGCCGGAGGGAAGTTTCGCACACGCAAATGTGCCAGGACAGAGACGTGTTCTACGTTGTCCCCTCTCGTCGTGCAGTTTGTGCCTCTGCTGCTTCTGCTGTTAGGAATCGCTCCTCGAAAGACGAGCGAGAGCGTCCTTCCGGGTGCATTGCACTGAGTCGAGTGCTCGCTCGGGACTTTGCTCTCGGGGCCAAGGCAAGAGGGCGTGCTTGCCCGCAGAACTGAGAACACGCTGTTGGGCAGAGCTGCAACTGACCGCTGGAGTTCAGCTCTCGCCGGACGGCAGAAGGCGAAGAACGAAGCCGCTTGCGAGCGGCGCAGTGCAGCGAAGGGCTCTCCCAATTCGCCGCTAGCTCCACGGTCCTTCTCAGCTGCGAGTAGCAGCGCTCGCAGTACACAGAGCTTCGCAAGGCCCGAAGAGCCGGAGGGAAGTATCGCACACGCAAATGTGCCAGGACAGAGACGTGTTCTACGTTGTCCCTTCTCGTCGTGCAGTTTGTGCCTCTGCTGCTTCTGCTGTTAGGAATCGCTCCTCGAAAGACGAGCGAGAGCGTCCTTCCGGGTGCATTGCACTGAGTCGAGTGCTCGCTCGGGACTTTGCTCTCGGGGCCAAGGCAAGAGGGCGTGCTTGCCCGCAGAACTGAGAACACGCTGTTGGGCAGAGCTGCAACTGACCGCTGGAGTTCAGCTCTCGCCGGACGGCAGAAGGCGAAGAACGAAGCCGCTTGCGAGCGGCGCAGTGCAGCGAAGAGCTCTCCCAATTCGCCGCTAGCTCCACGGTCCTCCTCAGCTGCGAGTAGCAGCGCTCGCAGTACACAGAGCTTCGCAAGGCCCGAAGAGCCGGAGGGAAGTTTCGCACACGAAAATGTGCCAGGACAGAGACGTGTTCTACGTTGTCCCCTCTCGTCGTGCAGTTTGTGCCTCTGCTGCTTCTGCTGTTAGGAATCGCTCCTTGAAAGACGAGCGAGAGCGTCCTTCCGGGTGCATTGCACTGAGTCGAGTGCTCGCTCGGGACTTTGCTCTCGGGGCCAAGGCAAGAGGGCGTGCTTGCCCGCAGAACTGAGAACACGCTGTTGGGCAGAGCTGCAACTGACCGCTGGAGTTCAGCTCTCGCCGGACGGCAGAAGGCGAAGAACGAAGCCGCTTGCGAGCGGCGCAGTGCAGCGAAGAGCTCTCCCAATTCGCCGCTAGCTCCACGGTCCTCCTCAGCTGCGAGTAGCAGCGCTCGCAGTACACAGAGCTTCGCAAGGCCCGAAGAGCCGGAGGGAAGTTTCGCACACGCAAATGTGCCAGGACAGAGACGTGTTCTACGTTGTCCCCTCTCGTCGTGCAGTTTGTGCCTCTGCTGCTTCTGCTGTTAGGAATCGCTCCTCGAAAGACGAGCGAGAGCGTCCTTCCGGGTGCATTGCACTGAGTCGAGTGCTCGCTCGGGACTTTGCTCTCGGGGCCAAGGCAAGAGGGCGTGCTTGCCCGCAGAACTGAGAACACGCTGTTGGGCAGAGCTGCAACTGACCGCTGGAGTTCAGCTCTCGCCGGACGGCAGAAGGCGAAGAACGAAGCCGCTTGCGAGCGGCGCAGTGCAGCGAAGAGCTCTCCCAATTCGCCGCTAGCTCCACGGTCCTTCTCAGCTGCGAGTAGCAGCGCTCGCAGTACACAGAGCTTCGCAGGGCCCGAAGAGCCGGAGGGAAGTATCGCACACGCAAATGTGCCAGGACAGAGACGTGTTCTACGTTGTCCCCTCTCGTCGTGCAGTTTGTGCCTCTGCTGCTTCTGCTGTTAGGAATCGCTCCTCGAAAGACGAGCGAGAGCGTCCTTCCGGGTGCATTGCACTGAGTCGAGTGCTCGCTCGGGACTTTGCACTCGGGGCCAAGGCAAGAGGGCGTGCTTGCCCGCAGAACTGAGAACACGCTGTTGGGCAGAGCTGCAACTGACCGCTGGAGTTCAGCTCTCGCCGGACGGCAGAAGGCGAAGAACGAAGCCGCTTGCGAGCGGCGCAGTGCAGCGAAGAGCTCTCCCAATTCGCCGCTAGCTCCACGGTCCTTCTCAGCTGCGAGTAGCAGCGCTCGCAGTACACAGAGCTTCGCAGGGCCCGAAGAGCCGGAGGGAAGTATCGCACACGCAAATGTGCCAGGACAGAGACGTGTTCTACGTTGTCCCCTCTCGTCGTGCAGTTTGTGCCTCTGCTGCTTCTGCTGTTAGGAATCGCTCCTCGAAAGACGAGCGAGAGCGTCCTTCCGGGTGCATTGCACTGAGTCGAGTGCTCGCTCGGGACTTTGCACTCGGGGCCAAGGCAAGAGGGCGTGCTTGCCCGCAGAACTGAGAACACGCTGTTGGGCAGAGCTGCAACTGACCGCTGGAGTTCAGCTCTCGCCGGACGGCAGAAGGCGAAGAACGAAGCCGCTTGCGAGCGGCGCAGTGCAGCGAAGAGCTCTCCCAATTCGCCGCTAGCTCCACGGTCCTCCTCAGCTGCGAGTAGCAGCGCTCGCAGTACACAGAGCTTCGCAAGGCCCGAAGAGCCGGAGGGAAGTATCGCACACGCAAATGTGCCAGGACAGAGACGTGTTCTACGTTGTCCCCTCTCGTCGTGCAGTTTGTGCCTCTGCTGCTTCTGCTGTTAGGAATCGCTCCTCGAAAGACGAGCGAGAGCGTCCTTCCGGGTGCATTGCACTGAGTCGAGTGCTCGCTCGGGACTTTGCTCTCGGGGCCAAGGCAAGAGGGCGTGCTTGCCCGCAGAACTGAGAACACGCTGTTGGGCAGAGCTGCAACTGACCGCTGGAGTTCAGCTCTCGCCGGACGGCAGAAGGCGAAGAACGAAGCCGCTTGCGAGCGGCGCAGTGCAGCGAAGAGCTCTCCCAATTCGCCGCTAGCTCCACGGTCCTCCTCAGCTGCGAGTAGCAGCGCTCGCAGTACACAGAGCTTCGCAAGGCCCGAAGAGCCGGAGGGAAGTATCGCACACGCAAATGTGCCAGGACAGAGACGTGTTCTACGTTGTCCCCTCTCGTCGTGCAGTTTGTGCCTCTGCTGCTTCTGCTGTTAGGAATCGCTCCTCGAAAGACGAGCGAGAGCGTCCTTCCGGGTGCATTGCACTGAGTCGAGTGCTCGCTCGGGACTTTGCTCTCGGGGCCAAGGCAAGAGGGCGTGCTTGCCCGCAGAACTGAGAACACGCTGTTGGGCAGAGCTGCAACTGACCGCTGGAGTTCAGCTCTCGCCGGACGGCAGAAGGCGAAGAACGAAGCCGCTTGCGAGCGGCGCAGTGCAGCGAAGGGCTCTCCGAATTCGCCGCTAGCTCCACGGTCCTTCTCAGCTGCGAGTAGCAGCGCTCGCAGTACACAGAGCTTCGCAAGGCCCGAAGAGCCGGAGGGAAGTTTCGCACACGAAAATGTGCCAGGACAGAGACGTGTTCTACGTTGTCCCCTCTCGTCGTGCAGTTTGTGCCTCTGCTGCTTCTGCTGTTAGGAATCGCTCCTCGAAAGACGAGCGAGAGCGTCCTTCCGGGTGCATTGCACTGAGTCGAGTGCTCGCTCGGGACTTTGCTCTCGGGGCCAAGGCAAGAGGGCGTGCTTGCCCGCAGAACTGAGAACACGCTGTTGGGCAGAGCTGCAACTGACCGCTGGAGTTCAGCTCTCGCCGGACGGCAGAAGGCGAAGAACGAAGCCGCTTGCGAGCGGCGCAGTGCAGCGAAGAGCTCTCCCAATTCGCCGCTAGCTCCACGGTCCTTCTCAGCTGCGAGTAGCAGCGCTCGCAGTACACAGAGCTTCGCAAGGCCCGAAGAGCCGGAGGGAAGTTTCGCACACGCAAATGTGCCAGGACAGAGACGTGTTCTACGTTGTCCCCTCTCGTCGTGCAGTTTGTGCCTCTGCTGCTTCTGCTGTTAGGAATCGCTCCTCGAAAGACGAGCGAGAGCGTCCTTCCGGGTGCATTGCACTGAGTCGAGTGCTCGCTCGGGACTTTGCTCTCGGGGCCAAGGCAAGAGGGCGTGCTTGCCCGCAGAACTGAGAACACGCTGTTGGGCAGAGCTGCAACTGACCGCTGGAGTTCAGCTCTCGCCGGACGGCAGAAGGCGAAGAACGAAGCCGCTTGCGAGCGGCGCAGTGCAGCGAAGAGCTCTCCCAATTCGCCGCTAGCTCCACGGTCCTTCTCAGCTGCGAGTAGCAGCGCTCGCAGTACACAGAGCTTCGCAAGGCCCGAAGAGCCGGAGGGAAGTATCGCACACGCAAATGTGCCAGGACAGAGACGTGTTCTACGTTGTCCCTTCTCGTCGTGCAGTTTGTGCCTCTGCTGCTTCTGCTGTTAGGAATCGCTCCTCGAAAGACGAGCGAGAGCGTCCTTCCGGGTGCATTGCACTGAGTCGAGTGCTCGCTCGGGACTTTGCTCTCGGGGCCAAGGCAAGAGGGCGTGCTTGCCCGCAGAACTGAGAACACGCTGTTGGGCAGAGCTGCAACTGACCGCTGGAGTTCAGCTCTCGCCGGACGGCAGAAGGCGAAGAACGAAGCCGCTTGCGAGCGGCGCAGTGCAGCGAAGAGCTCTCCCAATTCGCCGCTAGCTCCACGGTCCTCCTCAGCTGCGAGTAGCAGCGCTCGCAGTACACAGAGCTTCGCAAGGCCCGAAGAGCCGGAGGGAAGTTTCGCACACGAAAATGTGCCAGGACAGAGACGTGTTCTACGTTGTCCCCTCTCGTCGTGCAGTTTGTGCCTCTGCTGCTTCTGCTGTTAGGAATCGCTCCTTGAAAGACGAGCGAGAGCGTCCTTCCGGGTGCATTGCACTGAGTCGAGTGCTCGCTCGGGACTTTGCTCTCGGGGCCAAGGCAAGAGGGCGTGCTTGCCCGCAGAACTGAGAACACGCTGTTGGGCAGAGCTGCAACTGACCGCTGGAGTTCAGCTCTCGCCGGACGGCAGAAGGCGAAGAACGAAGCCGCTTGCGAGCGGCGCAGTGCAGCGAAGAGCTCTCCCAATTCGCCGCTAGCTCCACGGTCCTCCTCAGCTGCGAGTAGCAGCGCTCGCAGTACACAGAGCTTCGCAGGGCCCGAAGAGCCGGAGGGAAGTTTCGCACACGCAAATGTGCCAGGACAGAGACGTGTTCTACGTTGTCCCCTCTCGTCGTGCAGTTTGTGCCTCTGCTGCTTCTGCTGTTAGGAATCGCTCCTCGAAAGACGAGCGAGAGCGTCCTTCCGGGTGCATTGCACTGAGTCGAGTGCTCGCTCGGGACTTTGCTCTCGGGGCCAAGGCAAGAGGGCGTGCTTGCCCGCAGAACTGAGAACACGCTGTTGGGCAGAGCTGCAACTGACCGCTGGAGTTCAGCTCTCGCCGGACGGCAGAAGGCGAAGAACGAAGCCGCTTGCGAGCGGCGCAGTGCAGCGAAGAGCTCTCCCAATTCGCCGCTAGCTCCACGGTCCTTCTCAGCTGCGAGTAGCAGCGCTCGCAGTACACAGAGCTTCGCAGGGCCCGAAGAGCCGGAGGGAAGTATCGCACACGCAAATGTGCCAGGACAGAGACGTGTTCTACGTTGTCCCCTCTCGTCGTGCAGTTTGTGCCTCTGCTGCTTCTGCTGTTAGGAATCGCTCCTCGAAAGACGAGCGAGAGCGTCCTTCCGGGTGCATTGCACTGAGTCGAGTGCTCGCTCGGGACTTTGCACTCGGGGCCAAGGCAAGAGGGCGTGCTTGCCCGCAGAACTGAGAACACGCTGTTGGGCAGAGCTGCAACTGACCGCTGGAGTTCAGCTCTCGCCGGACGGCAGAAGGCGAAGAACGAAGCCGCTTGCGAGCGGCGCAGTGCAGCGAAGAGCTCTCCCAATTCGCCGCTAGCTCCACGGTCCTTCTCAGCTGCGAGTAGCAGCGCTCGCAGTACACAGAGCTTCGCAGGGCCCGAAGAGCCGGAGGGAAGTATCGCACACGCAAATGTGCCAGGACAGAGACGTGTTCTACGTTGTCCCCTCTCGTCGTGCAGTTTGTGCCTCTGCTGCTTCTGCTGTTAGGAATCGCTCCTCGAAAGACGAGCGAGAGCGTCCTTCCGGGTGCATTGCACTGAGTCGAGTGCTCGCTCGGGACTTTGCACTCGGGGCCAAGGCAAGAGGGCGTGCTTGCCCGCAGAACTGAGAACACGCTGTTGGGCAGAGCTGCAACTGACCGCTGGAGTTCAGCTCTCGCCGGACGGCAGAAGGCGAAGAACGAAGCCGCTTGCGAGCGGCGCAGTGCAGCGAAGAGCTCTCCCAATTCGCCGCTAGCTCCACGGTCCTCCTCAGCTGCGAGTAGCAGCGCTCGCAGTACACAGAGCTTCGCAAGGCCCGAAGAGCCGGAGGGAAGTATCGCACACGCAAATGTGCCAGGACAGAGACGTGTTCTACGTTGTCCCCTCTCGTCGTGCAGTTTGTGCCTCTGCTGCTTCTGCTGTTAGGAATCGCTCCTCGAAAGACGAGCGAGAGCGTCCTTCCGGGTGCATTGCACTGAGTCGAGTGCTCGCTCGGGACTTTGCACTCGGGGCCAAGGCAAGAGGGCGTGCTTGCCCGCAGAACTGAGAACACGCTGTTGGGCAGAGCTGCAACTGACCGCTGGAGTTCAGCTCTCGCCGGACGGCAGAAGGCGAAGAACGAAGCCGCTTGCGAGCGGCGCAGTGCAGCGAAGAGCTCTCCCAATTCGCCGCTAGCTCCACGGTCCTCCTCAGCTGCGAGTAGCAGCGCTCGCAGTACACAGAGCTTCGCAAGGCCCGAAGAGCCGGAGGGAAGTATCGCACACGCAAATGTGCCAGGACAGAGACGTGTTCTACGTTGTCCCCTCTCGTCGTGCAGTTTGTGCCTCTGCTGCTTCTGCTGTTAGGAATCGCTCCTCGAAAGACGAGCGAGAGCGTCCTTCCGGGTGCATTGCACTGAGTCGAGTGCTCGCTCGGGACTTTGCACTCGGGGCCAAGGCAAGAGGGCGTGCTTGCCCGCAGAACTGAGAACACGCTGTTGGGCAGAGCTGCAACTGACCGCTGGAGTTCAGCTCTCGCCGGACGGCAGAAGGCGAAGAACGAAGCCGCTTGCGAGCGGCGCAGTGCAGCGAAGAGCTCTCCCAATTCGCCGCTAGCTCCACGGTCCTCCTCAGCTGCGAGTAGCAGCGCTCGCAGTACACAGAGCTTCGCAAGGCCCGAAGAGCCGGAGGGAAGTATCGCACACGCAAATGTGCCAGGACAGAGACGTGTTCTACGTTGTCCCCTCTCGTCGTGCAGTTTGTGCCTCTGCTGCTTCTGCTGTTAGGAATCGCTCCTCGAAAGACGAGCGAGAGCGTCCTTCCGGGTGCATTGCACTGAGTCGAGTGCTCGCTCGGGACTTTGCTCTCGGGGCCAAGGCAAGAGGGCGTGCTTGCCCGCAGAACTGAGAACACGCTGTTGGGCAGAGCTGCAACTGACCGCTGGAGTTCAGCTCTCGCCGGACGGCAGAAGGCGAAGAACGAAGCCGCTTGCGAGCGGCGCAGTGCAGCGAAGAGCTCTCCCAATTCGCCGCTAGCTCCACGGTCCTCCTCAGCTGCGAGTAGCAGCGCTCGCAGTACACAGAGCTTCGCAAGGCCCGAAGAGCCGGAGGGAAGTTTCGCACACGAAAATGTGCCAGGACAGAGACGTGTTCTACGTTGTCCCTTCTCGTCGTGCAGTTTGTGCCTCTGCTGCTTCTGCTGTTAGGAATCGCTCCTCGAAAGACGAGCGAGAGCGTCCTTCCGGGTGCATTGCACTGAGTCGAGTGCTCGCTCGGGACTTTGCACTCGGGGCCAAGGCAAGAGGGCGTGCTTGCCCGCAGAACTGAGAACACGCTGTTGGGCAGAGCTGCAACTGACCGCTGGAGTTCAGCTCTCGCCGGACGGCAGAAGGCGAAGAACGAAGCCGCTTGCGAGCGGCGCAGTGCAGCGAAGAGCTCTCCCAATTCGCCGCTAGCTCCACGGTCCTCCTCAGCTGCGAGTAGCAGCGCTCGCAGTACACAGAGCTTCGCAAGGCCCGAAGAGCCGGAGGGAAGTTTCGCACACGAAAATGTGCCAGGACAGAGACGTGTTCTACGTTGTCCCCTCTCGTCGTGCAGTTTGTGCCTCTGCTGCTTCTGCTGTTAGGAATCGCTCCTCGAAAGACGAGCGAGAGCGTCCTTCCGGGTGCATTGCACTGAGTCGAGTGCTCGCTCGGGACTTTGCACTCGGGGCCAAGGCAAGAGGGCGTGCTTGCCCGCAGAACTGAGAACACGCTGTTGGGCAGAGCTGCAACTGACCGCTGGAGTTCAGCTCTCGCCGGACGGCAGAAGGCGAAGAACGAAGCCGCTTGCGAGCGGCGCAGTGCAGCGAAGGGCTCTCCGAATTCGCCGCTAGCTCCACGGTCCTTCTCAGCTGCGAGTAGCAGCGCTCGCAGTACACAGAGCTTCGCAAGGCCCGAAGAGCCGGAGGGAAGTATCGCACACGCAAATGTGCCAGGACAGAGACGTGTTCTACGTTGTCCCCTCTCGTCGTGCAGTTTGTGCCTCTGCTGCTTCTGCTGTTAGGAATCGCTCCTCGAAAGACGAGCGAGAGCGTCCTTCCGGGTGCATTGCACTGAGTCGAGTGCTCGCTCGGGACTTTGCTCTCGGGGCCAAGGCAAGAGGGCGTGCTTGCCCGCAGAACTGAGAACACGCTGTTGGGCAGAGCTGCAACTGACCGCTGGAGTTCAGCTCTCGCCGGACGGCAGAAGGCGAAGAACGAAGCCGCTTGCGAGCGGCGCAGTGCAGCGAAGAGCTCTCCGAATTCGCCGCTAGCTCCACGGTCCTCCTCAGCTGCGAGTAGCAGCGCTCGCAGTACACAGAGCTTCGCAAGGCCCGAAGAGCCGGAGGGAAGTATCGCACACGCAAATGTGCCAGGACAGAGACGTGTTCTACGTTGTCCCCTCTCGTCGTGCAGTTTGTGCCTCTGCTGCTTCTGCTGTTAGGAATCGCTCCTCGAAAGACGAGCGAGAGCGTCCTTCCGGGTGCATTGCACTGAGTCGAGTGCTCGCTCGGGACTTTGCTCTCGGGGCCAAGGCAAGAGGGCGTGCTTGCCCGCAGAACTGAGAACACGCTGTTGGGCAGAGCTGCAACTGACCGCTGGAGTTCAGCTCTCGCCGGACGGCAGAAGGCGAAGAACGAAGCCGCTTGCGAGCGGCGCAGTGCAGCGAAGAGCTCTCCCAATTCGCCGCTAGCTCCACGGTCCTCCTCAGCTGCGAGTAGCAGCGCTCGCAGTACACAGAGCTTCGCAAGGCCCGAAGAGCCGGAGGGAAGTTTCGCACACGAAAATGTGCCAGGACAGAGACGTGTTCTACGTTGTCCCTTCTCGTCGTGCAGTTTGTGCCTCTGCTGCTTCTGCTGTTAGGAAGCGCTCCTCGAAAGACGAGCGAGAGCGTCCTTCCGGGTGCATTGCACTGAGTCGAGTGCTCGCTCGGGGCTTTGCTCTCGGGGCCAAGGCAAGAGGGCGTGCTTGCCCGCAGAACTGAGAACACGCTGTTGGGCAGAGCTGCAACTGACCGCTGGAGTTCAGCTCTCGCCGGACGGCAGAAGGCGAAGAACGAAGCCGCTTGCGAGCGGCGCAGTGCAGCGAAGAGCTCTCCCAATTCGCCGCTAGCTCCACGGTCCTTCTCAGCTGCGAGTAGCAGCGCTCGCAGTACACAGAGCTTCGCAAGGCCCGAAGAGCCGGAGGGAAGTATCGCACACGCAAATGTGCCAGGACAGAGACGTGTTCTACGTTGTCCCCTCTCGTCGTGCAGTTTGTGCCTCTGCTGCTTCTGCTGTTAGGAATCGCTCCTCGAAAGACGAGCGAGAGCGTCCTTCCGGGTGCATTGCACTGAGTCGAGTGCTCGCTCGGGACTTTGCTCTCGGGGCCAAGGCAAGAGGGCGTGCTTGCCCGCAGAACTGAGAACACGCTGTTGGGCAGAGCTGCAACTGACCGCTGGAGTTCAGCTCTCGCCGGACGGCAGAAGGCGAAGAACGAAGCCGCTTGCGAGCGGCGCAGTGCAGCGAAGAGCTCTCCGAATTCGCCGCTAGCTCCACGGTCCTCCTCAGCTGCGAGTAGCAGCGCTCGCAGTACACAGAGCTTCGCAAGGCCCGAAGAGCCGGAGGGAAGTATCGCACACGCAAATGTGCCAGGACAGAGACGTGTTCTACGTTGTCCCCTCTCGTCGTGCAGTTTGTGCCTCTGCTGCTTCTGCTGTTAGGAATCGCTCCTCGAAAGACGAGCGAGAGCGTCCTTCCGGGTGCATTGCACTGAGTCGAGTGCTCGCTCGGGACTTTGCTCTCGGGGCCAAGGCAAGAGGGCGTGCTTGCCCGCAGAACTGAGAACACGCTGTTGGGCAGAGCTGCAACTGACCGCTGGAGTTCAGCTCTCGCCGGACGGCAGAAGGCGAAGAACGAAGCCGCTTGCGAGCGGCGCAGTGCAGCGAAGAGCTCTCCCAATTCGCCGCTAGCTCCACGGTCCTCCTCAGCTGCGAGTAGCAGCGCTCGCAGTACACAGAGCTTCGCAAGGCCCGAAGAGCCGGAGGGAAGTTTCGCACACGAAAATGTGCCAGGACAGAGACGTGTTCTACGTTGTCCCTTCTCGTCGTGCAGTTTGTGCCTCTGCTGCTTCTGCTGTTAGGAATCGCTCCTCGAAAGACGAGCGAGAGCGTCCTTCCGGGTGCATTGCACTGAGTCGAGTGCTCGCTCGGGACTTTGCTCTCGGGGCCAAGGCAAGAGGGCGTGCTTGCCCGCAGAACTGAGAACACGCTGTTGGGCAGAGCTGCAACTGACCGCTGGAGTTCAGCTCTCGCCGGACGGCAGAAGGCGAAGAACGAAGCCGCTTGCGAGCGGCGCAGTGCAGCGAAGAGCTCTCCCAATTCGCCGCTAGCTCCACGGTCCTCCTCAGCTGCGAGTAGCAGCGCTCGCAGTACACAGAGCTTCGCAAGGCCCGAAGAGCCGGAGGGAAGTTTCGCACACGAAAATGTGCCAGGACAGAGACGTGTTCTACGTTGTCCCCTCTCGTCGTGCAGTTTGTGCCTCTGCTGCTTCTGCTGTTAGGAATCGCTCCTCGAAAGACGAGCGAGAGCGTCCTTCCGGGTGCATTGCACTGAGTCGAGTGCTCGCTCGGGACTTTGCTCTCGGGGCCAAGGCAAGAGGGCGTGCTTGCCCGCAGAACTGAGAACACGCTGTTGGGCAGAGCTGCAACTGACCGCTGGAGTTCAGCTCTCGCCGGACGGCAGAAGGCGAAGAACGAAGCCGCTTGCGAGCGGCGCAGTGCAGCGAAGAGCTCTCCGAATTCGCCGCTAGCTCCACGGTCCTCCTCAGCTGCGAGTAGCAGCGCTCGCAGTACACAGAGCTTCGCAAGGCCCGAAGAGCCGGAGGGAAGTTTCGCACACGAAAATGTGCCAGGACAGAGACGTGTTCTACGTTGTCCCTTCTCGTCGTGCAGTTTGTGCCTCTGCTGCTTCTGCTGTTAGGAATCGCTCCTCGAAAGACGAGCGAGAGCGTCCTTCCGGGTGCATTGCACTGAGTCGAGTGCTCGCTCGGGACTTTGCTCTCGGGGCCAAGGCAAGAGGGCGTGCTTGCCCGCAGAACTGAGAACACGCTGTTGGGCAGAGCTGCAACTGACCGCTGGAGTTCAGCTCTCGCCGGACGGCAGAAGGCGAAGAACGAAGCCGCTTGCGAGCGGCGCAGTGCAGCGAAGAGCTCTCCCAATTCGCCGCTAGCTCCACGGTCCTCCTCAGCTGCGAGTAGCAGCGCTCGCAGTACACAGAGCTTCGCAAGGCCCGAAGAGCCGGAGGGAAGTTTCGCACACGAAAATGTGCCAGGACAGAGACGTGTTCTACGTTGTCCCCTCTCGTCGTGCAGTTTGTGCCTCTGCTGCTTCTGCTGTTAGGAATCGCTCCTCGAAAGACGAGCGAGAGCGTCCTTCCGGGTGCATTGCACTGAGTCGAGTGCTCGCTCGGGACTTTGCACTCGGGGCCAAGGCAAGAGGGCGTGATTGCCCGCAGAACTGAGAACACGCTGTTGGGCAGAGCTGCAACTGACCGCTGGAGTTCAGCTCTCGCCGGACGGCAGAAGGCGAAGAACGAAGCCGCTTGCGAGCGGCGCAGTGCAGCGAAGGGCTCTCCGAATTCGCCGCTAGCTCCACGGTCCTTCTCAGCTGCGAGTAGCAGCGCTCGCAGTACACAGAGCTTCGCAAGGCCCGAAGAGCCGGAGGGAAGTATCGCACACGCAAATGTGCCAGGACAGAGACGTGTTCTACGTTGTCCCCTCTCGTCGTGCAGTTTGTGCATCTGCTGCTTCTGCTGTTAGGAATCGCTCCTCGAAAGACGAGCGAGAGCGTCCTTCCGGGTGCATTGCACTGAGTCGAGTGCTCGCTCGGGACTTTGCTCTCGGGGCCAAGGCAAGAGGGCGTGCTTGCCCGCAGAACTGAGAACACGCTGTTGGGCAGAGCTGCAACTGACCGCTGGAGTTCAGCTCTCGCCGGACGGCAGAAGGCGAAGAACGAAGCCGCTTGCGAGCGGCGCAGTGCAGCGAAGGGCTCTCCCAATTCGCCGCTAGCTCCACGGTCCTCCTCAGCTGCGAGTAGCAGCGCTCGCAGTACACAGAGCTTCGCAAGGCCCGAAGAGCCGGAGGGAAGTATCGCACACGCAAATGTGCCAGGACAGAGACGTGTTCTACGTTGTCCCCTCTCGTCGTGCAGTTTGTGCCTCTGCTGCTTCTGCTGTTAGGAATCGCTCCTCGAAAGACGAGCGAGAGCGTCCTTCCGGGTGCATTGCACTGAGTCGAGTGCTCGCTCGGGACTTTGCTCTCGGGGCCAAGGCAAGAGGGCGTGCTTGCCCGCAGAACTGAGAACACGCTGTTGGGCAGAGCTGCAACTGACCGCTGGAGTTCAGCTCTCGCCGGACGGCAGAAGGCGAAGAACGAAGCCGCTTGCGAGCGGCGCAGTGCAGCGAAGAGCTCTCCCAATTCGCCGCTAGCTCCACGGTCCTTCTCAGCTGCGAGTAGCAGCGCTCGCAGTACACAGAGCTTCGCAGGGCCCGAAGAGCCGGAGGGAAGTATCGCACACGCAAATGTGCCAGGACAGAGACGTGTTCTACGTTGTCCCCTCTCGTCGTGCAGTTTGTGCCTCTGCTGCTTCTGCTGTTAGGAATCGCTCCTCGAAAGACGAGCGAGAGCGTCCTTCCGGGTGCATTGCACTGAGTCGAGTGCTCGCTCGGGACTTTGCTCTCGGGGCCAAGGCAAGAGGGCGTGCTTGCCCGCAGAACTGAGAACACGCTGTTGGGCAGAGCTGCAACTGACCGCTGGAGTTCAGCTCTCGCCGGACGGCAGAAGGCGAAGAACGAAGCCGCTTGCGAGCGGCGCAGTGCAGCGAAGAGCTCTCCCAATTCGCCGCTAGCTCCACGGTCCTCCTCAGCTGCGAGTAGCAGCGCTCGCAGTACACAGAGCTTCGCAAGGCCCGAAGAGCCGGAGGGAAGTATCGCACACGCAAATGTGCCAGGACAGAGACGTGTTCTACGTTGTCCCCTCTCGTCGTGCAGTTTGTGCCTCTGCTGCTTCTGCTGTTAGGAATCGCTCCTCGAAAGACGAGCGAGAGCGTCCTTCCGGGTGCATTGCACTGAGTCGAGTGCTCGCTCGGGACTTTGCTCTCGGGGCCAAGGCAAGAGGGCGTGCTTGCCCGCAGAACTGAGAACACGCTGTTGGGCAGAGCTGCAACTGACCGCTGGAGTTCAGCTCTCGCCGGACGGCAGAAGGCGAAGAACGAAGCCGCTTGCGAGCGGCGCAGTGCAGCGAAGAGCTCTCCCAATTCGCCGCTAGCTCCACGGTCCTCCTCAGCTGCGAGTAGCAGCGCTCGCAGTACACAGAGCTTCGCAAGGCCCGAAGAGCCGGAGGGAAGTATCGCACACGCAAATGTGCCAGGACAGAGACGTGTTCTACGTTGTCCCCTCTCGTCGTGCAGTTTGTGCCTCTGCTGCTTCTGCTGTTAGGAATCGCTCCTCGAAAGACGAGCGAGAGCGTCCTTCCGGGTGCATTGCACTGAGTCGAGTGCTCGCTCGGGACTTTGCTCTCGGGGCCAAGGCAAGAGGGCGTGCTTGCCCGCAGAACTGAGAACACGCTGTTGGGCAGAGCTGCAACTGACCGCTGGAGTTCAGCTCTCGCCGGACGGCAGAAGGCGAAGAACGAAGCCGCTTGCGAGCGGCGCAGTGCAGCGAAGAGCTCTCCCAATTCGCCGCTAGCTCCACGGTCCTCCTCAGCTGCGAGTAGCAGCGCTCGCAGTACACAGAGCTTCGCAAGGCCCGAAGAGCCGGAGGGAAGTATCGCACACGCAAATGTGCCAGGACAGAGACGTGTTCTACGTTGTCCCCTCTCGTCGTGCAGTTTGTGCCTCTGCTGCTTCTGCTGTTAGGAATCGCTCCTCGAAAGACGAGCGAGAGCGTCCTTCCGGGTGCATTGCACTGAGTCGAGTGCTCGCTCGGGACTTTGCTCTCGGGGCCAAGGCAAGAGGGCGTGCTTGCCCGCAGAACTGAGAACACGCTGTTGGGCAGAGCTGCAACTGACCGCTGGAGTTCAGCTCTCGCCGGACGGCAGAAGGCGAAGAACGAAGCCGCTTGCGAGCGGCGCAGTGCAGCGAAGAGCTCTCCCAATTCGCCGCTAGCTCCACGGTCCTTCTCAGCTGCGAGTAGCAGCGCTCGCAGTACACAGAGCTTCGCAAGGCCCGAAGAGCCGGAGGGAAGTATCGCACACGCAAATGTGCCAGGACAGAGACGTGTTCTACGTTGTCCCCTCTCGTCGTGCAGTTTGTGCCTCTGCTGCTTCTGCTGTTAGGAATCGCTCCTCGAAAGACGAGCGAGAGCGTCCTTCCGGGTGCATTGCACTGAGTCGAGTGCTCGCTCGGGACTTTGCACTCGGGGCCAAGGCAAGAGGGCGTGCTTGCCCGCAGAACTGAGAACACGCTGTTGGGCAGAGCTGCAACTGACCGCTGGAGTTCAGCTCTCGCCGGACGGCAGAAGGCGAAGAACGAAGCCGCTTGCGAGCGGCGCAGTGCAGCGAAGAGCTCTCCCAATTCGCCGCTAGCTCCACGGTCCTCCTCAGCTGCGAGTAGCAGCGCTCGCAGTACACAGAGCTTCGCAAGGCCCGAAGAGCCGGAGGGAAGTATCGCACACGCAAATGTGCCAGGACAGAGACGTGTTCTACGTTGTCCCCTCTCGTCGTGCAGTTTGTGCCTCTGCTGCTTCTGCTGTTAGGAATCGCTCCTCGAAAGACGAGCGAGAGCGTCCTTCCGGGTGCATTGCACTGAGTCGAGTGCTCGCTCGGGACTTTGCTCTCGGGGCCAAGGCAAGAGGGCGTGCTTGCCCGCAGAACTGAGAACACGCTGTTGGGCAGAGCTGCAACTGACCGCTGGAGTTCAGCTCTCGCCGGACGGCAGAAGGCGAAGAACGAAGCCGCTTGCGAGCGGCGCAGTGCAGCGAAGAGCTCTCCCAATTCGCCGCTAGCTCCACGGTCCTCCTCAGCTGCGAGTAGCAGCGCTCGCAGTACACAGAGCTTCGCAAGGCCCGAAGAGCCGGAGGGAAGTATCGCACACGCAAATGTGCCAGGACAGAGACGTGTTCTACGTTGTCCCCTCTCGTCGTGCAGTTTGTGCCTCTGCTGCTTCTGCTGTTAGGAATCGCTCCTCGAAAGACGAGCGAGAGCGTCCTTCCGGGTGCATTGCACTGAGTCGAGTGCTCGCTCGGGACTTTGCACTCGGGGCCAAGGCAAGAGGGCGTGCTTGCCCGCAGAACTGAGAACACGCTGTTGGGCAGAGCTGCAACTGACCGCTGGAGTTCAGCTCTCGCCGGACGGCAGAAGGCGAAGAACGAAGCCGCTTGCGAGCGGCGCAGTGCAGCGAAGAGCTCTCCCAATTCGCCGCTAGCTCCACGGTCCTCCTCAGCTGCGAGTAGCAGCGCTCGCAGTACACAGAGCTTCGCAAGGCCCGAAGAGCCGGAGGGAAGTATCGCACACGCAAATGTGCCAGGACAGAGACGTGTTCTACGTTGTCCCCTCTCGTCGTGCAGTTTGTGCCTCTGCTGCTTCTGCTGTTAGGAATCGCTCCTCGAAAGACGAGCGAGAGCGTCCTTCCGGGTGCATTGCACTGAGTCGAGTGCTCGCTCGGGACTTTGCACTCGGGGCCAAGGCAAGAGGGCGTGCTTGCCCGCAGAACTGAGAACACGCTGTTGGGCAGAGCTGCAACTGACCGCTGGAGTTCAGCTCTCGCCGGACGGCAGAAGGCGAAGAACGAAGCCGCTTGCGAGCGGCGCAGTGCAGCGAAGAGCTCTCCCAATTCGCCGCTAGATCCACGGTCCTCCTCAGCTGCGAGTAGCAGCGCTCGCAGTACACAGAGCTTCGCAAGGCCCGAAGAGCCGGAGGGAAGTATCGCACACGCAAATGTGCCAGGACAGAGACGTGTTCTACGTTGTCCCCTCTCGTCGTGCAGTTTGTGCCTCTGCTGCTTCTGCTGTTAGGAATCGCTCCTCGAAAGACGAGCGAGAGCGTCCTTCCGGGTGCATTGCACTGAGTCGAGTGCTCGCTCGGGACTTTGCTCTCGGGGCCAAGGCAAGAGGGCGTGCTTGCCCGCAGAACTGAGAACACGCTGTTGGGCAGAGCTGCAACTGACCGCTGGAGTTCAGCTCTCGCCGGACGGCAGAAGGCGAAGAACGAAGCCGCTTGCGAGCGGCGCAGTGCAGCGAAGAGCTCTCCCAATTCGCCGCTAGCTCCACGGTCCTCCTCAGCTGCGAGTAGCAGCGCTCGCAGTACACAGAGCTTCGCAAGGCCCGAAGAGCCGGAGGGAAGTATCGCACACGCAAATGTGCCAGGACAGAGACGTGTTCTACGTTGTCCCCTCTCGTCGTGCAGTTTGTGCCTCTGCTGCTTCTGCTGTTAGGAATCGCTCCTCGAAAGACGAGCGAGAGCGTCCTTCCGGGTGCATTGCACTGAGTCGAGTGCTCGCTCGGGACTTTGCTCTCGGGGCCAAGGCAAGAGGGCGTGCTTGCCCGCAGAACTGAGAACACGCTGTTGGGCAGAGCTGCAACTGACCGCTGGAGTTCAGCTCTCGCCGGACGGCAGAAGGCGAAGAACGAAGCCGCTTGCGAGCGGCGCAGTGCAGCGAAGAGCTCTCCCAATTCGCCGCTAGCTCCACGGTCCTCCTCAGCTGCGAGTAGCAGCGCTCGCAGTACACAGAGCTTCGCAAGGCCCGAAGAGCCGGAGGGAAGTATCGCACACGCAAATGTGCCAGGACAGAGACGTGTTCTACGTTGTCCCCTCTCGTCGTGCAGTTTGTGCCTCTGCTGCTTCTGCTGTTAGGAATCGCTCCTCGAAAGACGAGCGAGAGCGTCCTTCCGGGTGCATTGCACTGAGTCGAGTGCTCGCTCGGGACTTTGCTCTCGGGGCCAAGGCAAGAGGGCGTGCTTGCCCGCAGAACTGAGAACACGCTGTTGGGCAGAGCTGCAACTGACCGCTGGAGTTCAGCTCTCGCCGGACGGCAGAAGGCGAAGAACGAAGCCGCTTGCGAGCGGCGCAGTGCAGCGAAGAGCTCTCCCAATTCGCCGCTAGCTCCACGGTCCTCCTCAGCTGCGAGTAGCAGCGCTCGCAGTACACAGAGCTTCGCAAGGCCCGAAGAGCCGGAGGGAAGTATCGCACACGCAAATGTGCCAGGACAGAGACGTGTTCTACGTTGTCCCCTCTCGTCGTGCAGTTTGTGCCTCTGCTGCTTCTGCTGTTAGGAATCGCTCCTCGAAAGACGAGCGAGAGCGTCCTTCCGGGTGCATTGCACTGAGTCGAGTGCTCGCTCGGGACTTTGCACTCGGGGCCAAGGCAAGAGGGCGTGCTTGCCCGCAGAACTGAGAACACGCTGTTGGGCAGAGCTGCAACTGACCGCTGGAGTTCAGCTCTCGCCGGACGGCAGAAGGCGAAGAACGAAGCCGCTTGCGAGCGGCGCAGTGCAGCGAAGGGCTCTCCGAATTCGCCGCTAGCTCCACGGTCCTTCTCAGCTGCGAGTAGCAGCGCTCGCAGTACACAGAGCTTCGCAAGGCCCGAAGAGCCGGAGGGAAGTATCGCACACGCAAATGTGCCAGGACAGAGACGTGTTCTACGTTGTCCCCTCTCGTCGTGCAGTTTGTGCCTCTGCTGCTTCTGCTGTTAGGAATCGCTCCTCGAAAGACGAGCGAGAGCGTCCTTCCGGGTGCATTGCACTGAGTCGAGTGCTCGCTCGGGACTTTGCACTCGGGGCCAAGGCAAGAGGGCGTGCTTGCCCGCAGAACTGAGAACACGCTGTTGGGCAGAGCTGCAACTGACCGCTGGAGTTCAGCTCTCGCCGGACGGCAGAAGGCGAAGAACGAAGCCGCTTGCGAGCGGCGCAGTGCAGCGAAGGGCTCTCCGAATTCGCCGCTAGCTCCACGGTCCTTCTCAGCTGCGAGTAGCAGCGCTCGCAGTACACAGAGCTTCGCAGGGCCCGAAGAGCCGGAGGGAAGTATCGCACACGCAAATGTGCCAGGACAGAGACGTGTTCTACGTTGTCCCCTCTCGTCGTGCAGTTTGTGCCTCTGCTGCTTCTGCTGTTAGGAATCGCTCCTCGAAAGACGAGCGAGAGCGTCCTTCCGGGTGCATTGCACTGAGTCGAGTGCTCGCTCGGGACTTTGCACTCGGGGCCAAGGCAAGAGGGCGTGCTTGCCCGCAGAACTGAGAACACGCTGTTGGGCAGAGCTGCAACTGACCGCTGGAGTTCAGCTCTCGCCGGACGGCAGAAGGCGAAGAACGAAGCCGCTTGCGAGCGGCGCAGTGCAGCGAAGAGCTCTCCCAATTCGCCGCTAGCTCCACGGTCCTCCTCAGCTGCGAGTAGCAGCGCTCGCAGTACACAGAGCTTCGCAAGGCCCGAAGAGCCGGAGGGAAGTATCGCACACGCAAATGTGCCAGGACAGAGACGTGTTCTACGTTGTCCCCTCTCGTCGTGCAGTTTGTGCCTCTGCTGCTTCTGCTGTTAGGAATCGCTCCTCGAAAGACGAGCGAGAGCGTCCTTCCGGGTGCATTGCACTGAGTCGAGTGCTCGCTCGGGACTTTGCACTCGGGGCCAAGGCAAGAGGGCGTGCTTGCCCGCAGAACTGAGAACACGCTGTTGGGCAGAGCTGCAACTGACCGCTGGAGTTCAGCTCTCGCCGGACGGCAGAAGGCGAAGAACGAAGCCGCTTGCGAGCGGCGCAGTGCAGCGAAGAGCTCTCCCAATTCGCCGCTAGCTCCACGGTCCTCCTCAGCTGCGAGTAGCAGCGCTCGCAGTACACAGAGCTTCGCAAGGCCCGAAGAGCCGGAGGGAAGTATCGCACACGCAAATGTGCCAGGACAGAGACGTGTTCTACGTTGTCCCCTCTCGTCGTGCAGTTTGTGCCTCTGCTGCTTCTGCTGTTAGGAATCGCTCCTCGAAAGACGAGCGAGAGCGTCCTTCCGGGTGCATTGCACTGAGTCGAGTGCTCGCTCGGGACTTTGCTCTCGGGGCCAAGGCAAGAGGGCGTGCTTGCCCGCAGAACTGAGAACACGCTGTTGGGCAGAGCTGCAACTGACCGCTGGAGTTCAGCTCTCGCCGGACGGCAGAAGGCGAAGAACGAAGCCGCTTGCGAGCGGCGCAGTGCAGCGAAGAGCTCTCCCAATTCGCCGCTAGCTCCACGGTCCTCCTCAGCTGCGAGTAGCAGCGCTCGCAGTACACAGAGCTTCGCAAGGCCCGAAGAGCCGGAGGGAAGTATCGCACACGCAAATGTGCCAGGACAGAGACGTGTTCTACGTTGTCCCCTCTCGTCGTGCAGTTTGTGCCTCTGCTGCTTCTGCTGTTAGGAATCGCTCCTCGAAAGACGAGCGAGAGCGTCCTTCCGGGTGCATTGCACTGAGTCGAGTGCTCGCTCGGGACTTTGCTCTCGGGGCCAAGGCAAGAGGGCGTGCTTGCCCGCAGAACTGAGAACACGCTGTTGGGCAGAGCTGCAACTGACCGCTGGAGTTCAGCTCTCGCCGGACGGCAGAAGGCGAAGAACGAAGCCGCTTGCGAGCGGCGCAGTGCAGCGAAGAGCTCTCCCAATTCGCCGCTAGCTCCACGGTCCTCCTCAGCTGCGAGTAGCAGCGCTCGCAGTACACAGAGCTTCGCAAGGCCCGAAGAGCCGGAGGGAAGTTTCGCACACGCAAATGTGCCAGGACAGAGACGTGTTCTACGTTGTCCCCTCTCGTCGTGCAGTTTGTGCCTCTGCTGCTTCTGCTGTTAGGAATCGCTCCTCGAAAGACGAGCGAGAGCGTCCTTCCGGGTGCATTGCACTGAGTCGAGTGCTCGCTCGGGACTTTGCACTCGGGGCCAAGGCAAGAGGGCGTGCTTGCCCGCAGAACTGAGAACACGCTGTTGGGCAGAGCTGCAACTGACCGCTGGAGTTCAGCTCTCGCCGGACGGCAGAAGGCGAAGAACGAAGCCGCTTGCGAGCGGCGCAGTGCAGCGAAGAGCTCTCCCAATTCGCCGCTAGCTCCACGGTCCTTCTCAGCTGCGAGTAGCAGCGCTCGCAGTACACAGAGCTTCGCAAGGCCCGAAGAGCCGGAGGGAAGTATCGCACACGCAAATGTGCCAGGACAGAGACGTGTTCTACGTTGTCCCCTCTCGTCGTGCAGTTTGTGCCTCTGCTGCTTCTGCTGTTAGGAATCGCTCCTCGAAAGACGAGCGAGAGCGTCCTTCCGGGTGCATTGCACTGAGTCGAGTGCTCGCTCGGGACTTTGCACTCGGGGCCAAGGCAAGAGGGCGTGCTTGCCCGCAGAACTGAGAACACGCTGTTGGGCAGAGCTGCAACTGACCGCTGGAGTTCAGCTCTCGCCGGACGGCAGAAGGCGAAGAACGAAGCCGCTTGCGAGCGGCGCAGTGCAGCGAAGGGCTCTCCGAATTCGCCGCTAGCTCCACGGTCCTTCTCAGCTGCGAGTAGCAGCGCTCGCAGTACACAGAGCTTCGCAGGGCCCGAAGAGCCGGAGGGAAGTATCGCACACGCAAATGTGCCAGGACAGAGACGTGTTCTACGTTGTCCCCTCTCGTCGTGCAGTTTGTGCCTCTGCTGCTTCTGCTGTTAGGAATCGCTCCTCGAAAGACGAGCGAGAGCGTCCTTCCGGGTGCATTGCACTGAGTCGAGTGCTCGCTCGGGACTTTGCACTCGGGGCCAAGGCAAGAGGGCGTGCTTGCCCGCAGAACTGAGAACACGCTGTTGGGCAGAGCTGCAACTGACCGCTGGAGTTCAGCTCTCGCCGGACGGCAGAAGGCGAAGAACGAAGCCGCTTGCGAGCGGCGCAGTGCAGCGAAGAGCTCTCCCAATTCGCCGCTAGCTCCACGGTCCTCCTCAGCTGCGAGTAGCAGCGCTCGCAGTACACAGAGCTTCGCAAGGCCCGAAGAGCCGGAGGGAAGTATCGCACACAGCAAATGTGCCAGGACAGAGACGTGTTCTACGTTGTCCCCTCTCGTCGTGCAGTTTGTGCCTCTGCTGCTTCTGCTGTTAGGAATCGCTCCTCGAAAGACGAGCGAGAGCGTCCTTCCGGGTGCATTGCACTGAGTCGAGTGCTCGCTCGGGACTTTGCACTCGGGGCCAAGGCAAGAGGGCGTGCTTGCCCGCAGAACTGAGAACACGCTGTTGGGCAGAGCTGCAACTGACCGCTGGAGTTCAGCTCTCGCCGGACGGCAGAAGGCGAAGAACGAAGCCGCTTGCGAGCGGCGCAGTGCAGCGAAGAGCTCTCCCAATTCGCCGCTAGCTCCACGGTCCTCCTCAGCTGCGAGTAGCAGCGCTCGCAGTACACAGAGCTTCGCAAGGCCCGAAGAGCCGGAGGGAAGTATCGCACACGCAAATGTGCCAGGACAGAGACGTGTTCTACGTTGTCCCCTCTCGTCGTGCAGTTTGTGCCTCTGCTGCTTCTGCTGTTAGGAATCGCTCCTCGAAAGACGAGCGAGAGCGTCCTTCCGGGTGCATTGCACTGAGTCGAGTGCTCGCTCGGGACTTTGCTCTCGGGGCCAAGGCAAGAGGGCGTGCTTGCCCGCAGAACTGAGAACACGCTGTTGGGCAGAGCTGCAACTGACCGCTGGAGTTCAGCTCTCGCCGGACGGCAGAAGGCGAAGAACGAAGCCGCTTGCGAGCGGCGCAGTGCAGCGAAGAGCTCTCCCAATTCGCCGCTAGCTCCACGGTCCTCCTCAGCTGCGAGTAGCAGCGCTCGCAGTACACAGAGCTTCGCAAGGCCCGAAGAGCCGGAGGGAAGTATCGCACACGCAAATGTGCCAGGACAGAGACGTGTTCTACGTTGTCCCCTCTCGTCGTGCAGTTTGTGCCTCTGCTGCTTCTGCTGTTAGGAATCGCTCCTCGAAAGACGAGCGAGAGCGTCCTTCCGGGTGCATTGCACTGAGTCGAGTGCTCGCTCGGGACTTTGCTCTCGGGGCCAAGGCAAGAGGGCGTGCTTGCCCGCAGAACTGAGAACACGCTGTTGGGCAGAGCTGCAACTGACCGCTGGAGTTCAGCTCTCGCCGGACGGCAGAAGGCGAAGAACGAAGCCGCTTGCGAGCGGCGCAGTGCAGCGAAGAGCTCTCCGAATTCGCCGCTAGCTCCACGGTCCTCCTCAGCTGCGAGTAGCAGCGCTCGCAGTACACAGAGCTTCGCAAGGCCCGAAGAGCCGGAGGGAAGTTTCGCACACGCAAATGTGCCAGGACAGAGACGTGTTCTACGTTGTCCCCTCTCGTCGTGCAGTTTGTGCCTCTGCTGCTTCTGCTGTTAGGAATCGCTCCTCGAAAGACGAGCGAGAGCGTCCTTCCGGGTGCATTGCACTGAGTCGAGTGCTCGCTCGGGACTTTGCTCTCGGGGCCAAGGCAAGAGGGCGTGCTTGCCCGCAGAACTGAGAACACGCTGTTGGGCAGAGCTGCAACTGACCGCTGGAGTTCAGCTCTCGCCGGACGGCAGAAGGCGAAGAACGAAGCCGCTTGCGAGCGGCGCAGTGCAGCGAAGAGCTCTCCCAATTCGCCGCTAGCTCCACGGTCCTCCTCAGCTGCGAGTAGCAGCGCTCGCAGTACACAGAGCTTCGCAAGGCCCGAAGAGCCGGAGGGAAGTATCGCACACGCAAATGTGCCAGGACAGAGACGTGTTCTACGTTGTCCCCTCTCGTCGTGCAGTTTGTGCCTCTGCTGCTTCTGCTGTTAGGAATCGCTCCTCGAAAGACGAGCGAGAGCGTCCTTCCGGGTGCATTGCACTGAGTCGAGTGCTCGCTCGGGACTTTGCTCTCGGGGCCAAGGCAAGAGGGCGTGCTTGCCCGCAGAACTGAGAACACGCTGTTGGGCAGAGCTGCAACTGACCGCTGGAGTTCAGCTCTCGCCGGACGGCAGAAGGCGAAGAACGAAGCCGCTTGCGAGCGGCGCAGTGCAGCGAAGAGCTCTCCCAATTCGCCGCTAGCTCCACGGTCCTCCTCAGCTGCGAGTAGCAGCGCTCGCAGTACACAGAGCTTCGCAAGGCCCGAAGAGCCGGAAGGAAGTTTCGCACACGCAAATGTGCCAGGACAGAGACGTGTTCTACGTTGTCCCCTCTCGTCGTGCAGTTTGTGCCTCTGCTGCTTCTGCTGTTAGGAATCGCTCCTCGAAAGACGAGCGAGAGCGTCCTTCCGGGTGCATTGCACTGAGTCGAGTGCTCGCTCGGGACTTTGCTCTCGGGGCCAAGGCAAGAGGGCGTGCTTGCCCGCAGAACTGAGAACACGCTGTTGGGCAGAGCTGCAACTGACCGCTGGAGTTCAGCTCTCGCCGGACGGCAGAAGGCGAAGAACGAAGCCGCTTGCGAGCGGCGCAGTGCAGCGAAGAGCTCTCCCAATTCGCCGCTAGCTCCACGGTCCTTCTCAGCTGCGAGTAGCAGCGCTCGCAGTACACAGAGCTTCGCAAGGCCCGAAGAGCCGGAGGGAAGTATCGCACACGCAAATGTGCCAGGACAGAGACGTGTTCTACGTTGTCCCCTCTCGTCGTGCAGTTTGTGCCTCTGCTGCTTCTGCTGTTAGGAATCGCTCCTCGAAAGACGAGCGAGAGCGTCCTTCCGGGTGCATTGCACTGAGTCGAGTGCTCGCTCGGGACTTTGCACTCGGGGCCAAGGCAAGAGGGCGTGCTTGCCCGCAGAACTGAGAACACGCTGTTGGGCAGAGCTGCAACTGACCGCTGGAGTTCAGCTCTCGCCGGACGGCAGAAGGCGAAGAACGAAGCCGCTTGCGAGCGGCGCAGTGCAGCGAAGGGCTCTCCGAATTCGCCGCTAGCTCCACGGTCCTCCTCAGCTGCGAGTAGCAGCGCTCGCAGTACACAGAGCTTCGCAGGGCCCGAAGAGCCGGAGGGAAGTATCGCACACGCAAATGTGCCAGGACAGAGACGTGTTCTACGTTGTCCCCTCTCGTCGTGCAGTTTGTGCCTCTGCTGCTTCTGCTGTTAGGAATCGCTCCTCGAAAGACGAGCGAGAGCGTCCTTCCGGGTGCATTGCACTGAGTCGAGTGCTCGCTCGGGACTTTGCACTCGGGGCCAAGGCAAGAGGGCGTGCTTGCCCGCAGAACTGAGAACACGCTGTTGGGCAGAGCTGCAACTGACCGCTGGAGTTCAGCTCTCGCCGGACGGCAGAAGGCGAAGAACGAAGCCGCTTGCGAGCGGCGCAGTGCAGCGAAGAGCTCTCCCAATTCGCCGCTAGCTCCACGGTCCTCCTCAGCTGCGAGTAGCAGCGCTCGCAGTACACAGAGCTTCGCAAGGCCCGAAGAGCCGGAGGGAAGTATCGCACACGCAAATGTGCCAGGACAGAGACGTGTTCTACGTTGTCCCCTCTCGTCGTGCAGTTTGTGCCTCTGCTGCTTCTGCTGTTAGGAATCGCTCCTCGAAAGACGAGCGAGAGCGTCCTTCCGGGTGCATTGCACTGAGTCGAGTGCTCGCTCGGGACTTTGCACTCGGGGCCAAGGCAAGAGGGCGTGCTTGCCCGCAGAACTGAGAACACGCTGTTGGGCAGAGCTGCAACTGACCGCTGGAGTTCAGCTCTCGCCGGACGGCAGAAGGCGAAGAACGAAGCCGCTTGCGAGCGGCGCAGTGCAGCGAAGAGCTCTCCCAATTCGCCGCTAGCTCCACGGTCCTTCTCAGCTGCGAGTAGCAGCGCTCGCAGTACACAGAGCTTCGCAAGGCCCGAAGAGCCGGAGGGAAGTTTCGCACACGAAAATGTGCCAGGACAGAGACGTGTTCTACGTTGTCCCCTCTCGTCGTGCAGTTTGTGCCTCTGCTGCTTCTGCTGTTAGGAATCGCTCCTCGAAAGACGAGCGAGAGCGTCCTTCCGGGTGCATTGCACTGAGTCGAGTGCTCGCTCGGGACTTTGCTCTCGGGGCCAAGGCAAGAGGGCGTGCTTGCCCGCAGAACTGAGAACACGCTGTTGGGCAGAGCTGCAACTGACCGCTGGAGTTCAGCTCTCGCCGGACGGCAGAAGGCGAAGAACGAAGCCGCTTGCGAGCGGCGCAGTGCAGCGAAGGGCTCTCCGAATTCGCCGCTAGCTCCACGGTCCTTCTCAGCTGCGAGTAGCAGCGCTCGCAGTACACAGAGCTTCGCAAGGCCCGAAGAGCCGGAGGGAAGTATCGCACACGCAAATGTGCCAGGACAGAGACGTGTTCTACGTTGTCCCCTCTCGTCGTGCAGTTTGTGCCTCTGCTGCTTCTGCTGTTAGGAATCGCTCCTCGAAAGACGAGCGAGAGCGTCCTTCCGGGTGCATTGCACTGAGTCGAGTGCTCGCTCGGGACTTTGCACTCGGGGCCAAGGCAAGAGGGCGTGCTTGCCCGCAGAACTGAGAACACGCTGTTGGGCAGAGCTGCAACTGACCGCTGGAGTTCAGCTCTCGCCGGACGGCAGAAGGCGAAGAACGAAGCCGCTTGCGAGCGGCGCAGTGCAGCGAAGGGCTCTCCGAATTCGCCGCTAGCTCCACGGTCCTTCTCAGCTGCGAGTAGCAGCGCTCGCAGTACACAGAGCTTCGCAGGGCCCGAAGAGCCGGAGGGAAGTATCGCACACGCAAATGTGCCAGGACAGAGACGTGTTCTACGTTGTCCCCTCTCGTCGTGCAGTTTGTGCCTCTGCTGCTTCTGCTGTTAGGAATCGCTCCTCGAAAGACGAGCGAGAGCGTCCTTCCGGGTGCATTGCACTGAGTCGAGTGCTCGCTCGGGACTTTGCACTCGGGGCCAAGGCAAGAGGGCGTGCTTGCCCGCAGAACTGAGAACACGCTGTTGGGCAGAGCTGCAACTGACCGCTGGAGTTCAGCTCTCGCCGGACGGCAGAAGGCGAAGAACGAAGCCGCTTGCGAGCGGCGCAGTGCAGCGAAGAGCTCTCCCAATTCGCCGCTAGCTCCACGGTCCTTCTCAGCTGCGAGTAGCAGCGCTCGCAGTACACAGAGCTTCGCAAGGCCCGAAGAGCCGGAGGGAAGTATCGCACACGCAAATGTGCCAGGACAGAGACGTGTTCTACGTTGTCCCCTCTCGTCGTGCAGTTTGTGCCTCTGCTGCTTCTGCTGTTAGGAATCGCTCCTCGAAAGACGAGCGAGAGCGTCCTTCCGGGTGCATTGCACTGAGTCGAGTGCTCGCTCGGGACTTTGCTCTCGGGGCCAAGGCAAGAGGGCGTGCTTGCCCGCAGAACTGAGAACACGCTGTTGGGCAGAGCTGCAACTGACCGCTGGAGTTCAGCTCTCGCCGGACGGCAGAAGGCGAAGAACGAAGCCGCTTGCGAGCGGCGCAGTGCAGCGAAGGGCTCTCCGAATTCGCCGCTAGCTCCACGGTCCCTTCTCAGCTGCGAGTAGCAGCGCTCGCAGTACACAGAGCTTCGCAGGGCCCGAAGAGCCGGAGGGAAGTATCGCACACGCAAATGTGCCAGGACAGAGACGTGTTCTACGTTGTCCCTCTCGTCGTGCAGTTTGTGCCTCTGCTGCTTCTGCTGTTAGGAATCGCTCCTCGAAAGACGAGCGAGAGCGTCCTTCCGGGTGCATTGCACTGAGTCGAGTGCTCGCTCGGGACTTTGCACTCGGGGCCAAGGCAAGAGGGCGTGCTTGCCCGCAGAACTGAGAACACGCTGTTGGGCAGAGCTGCAACTGACCGCTGGAGTTCAGCTCTCGCCGGACGGCAGAAGGCGAAGAACGAAGCCGCTTGCGAGCGGCGCAGTGCAGCGAAGAGCTCTCCGAATTCGCCGCTAGCTCCACGGTCCTCCTCAGCTGCGAGTAGCAGCGCTCGCAGTACACAGAGCTTCGCAGGGCCCGAAGAGCCGGAGGGAAGTATCGCACACGCAAATGTGCCAGGACAGAGACGTGTTCTACGTTGTCCCCTCTCGTCGTGCAGTTTGTGCCTCTGCTGCTTCTGCTGTTAGGAATCGCTCCTCGAAAGACGAGCGAGAGCGTCCTTCCGGGTGCATTGCACTGAGTCGAGTGCTCGCTCGGGACTTTGCTCTCGGGGCCAAGGCAAGAGGGCGTGCTTGCCCGCAGAACTGAGAACACGCTGTTGGGCAGAGCTGCAACTGACCGCTGGAGTTCAGCTCTCGCCGGACGGCAGAAGGCGAAGAACGAAGCCGCTTGCGAGCGGCGCAGTGCAGCGAAGAGCTCTCCCAATTCGCCGCTAGCTCCACGGTCCTTCTCAGCTGCGAGTAGCAGCGCTCGCAGTACACAGAGCTTCGCAAGGCCCGAAGAGCCGGAGGGAAGTATCGCACACGCAAATGTGCCAGGACAGAGACGTGTTCTACGTTGTCCCTCTCGTCGTGCAGTTTGTGCCTCTGCTGCTTCTGCTGTTAGGAATCGCTCCTCGAAAGACGAGCGAGAGCGTCCTTCCGGGTGCATTGCACTGAGTCGAGTGCTCGCTCGGGACTTTGCTCTCGGGGCCAAGGCAAGAGGGCGTGCTTGCCCGCAGAACTGAGAACACGCTGTTGGGCAGAGCTGCAACTGACCGCTGGAGTTCAGCTCTCGCCGGACGGCAGAAGGCGAAGAACGAAGCCGCTTGCGAGCGGCGCAGTGCAGCGAAGAGCTCTCCCAATTCGCCGCTAGCTCCACGGTCCTCCTCAGCTGCGAGTAGCAGCGCTCGCAGTACACAGAGCTTCGCAAGGCCCGAAGAGCCGGAGGGAAGTATCGCACACGCAAATGTGCCAGGACAGAGACGTGTTCTACGTTGTCCCCTCTCGTCGTGCAGTTTGTGCCTCTGCTGCTTCTGCTGTTAGGAATCGCTCCTCGAAAGACGAGCGAGAGCGTCCTTCCGGGTGCATTGCACTGAGTCGAGTGCTCGCTCGGGACTTTGCTCTCGGGGCCAAGGCAAGAGGGCGTGCTTGCCCGCAGAACTGAGAACACGCTGTTGGGCAGAGCTGCAACTGACCGCTGGAGTTCAGCTCTCGCCGGACGGCAGAAGGCGAAGAACGAAGCCGCTTGCGAGCGGCGCAGTGCAGCGAAGAGCTCTCCCAATTCGCCGCTAGCTCCACGGTCCTCCTCAGCTGCGAGTAGCAGCGCTCGCAGTACACAGAGCTTCGCAAGGCCCGAAGAGCCGGAGGGAAGTTTCGCACACGAAAATGTGCCAGGACAGAGACGTGTTCTACGTTGTCCCCTCTCGTCGTGCAGTTTGTGCCTCTGCTGCTTCTGCTGTTAGGAATCGCTCCTCGAAAGACGAGCGAGAGCGTCCTTCCGGGTGCATTGCACTGAGTCGAGTGCTCGCTCGGGACTTTGCACTCGGGGCCAAGGCAAGAGGGCGTGCTTGCCCGCAGAACTGAGAACACGCTGTTGGGCAGAGCTGCAACTGACCGCTGGAGTTCAGCTCTCGCCGGACGGCAGAAGGCGAAGAACGAAGCCGCTTGCGAGCGGCGCAGTGCAGCGAAGAGCTCTCCCAATTCGCCGCTAGCTCCACGGTCCTCCTCAGCTGCGAGTAGCAGCGCTCGCAGTACACAGAGCTTCGCAAGGCCCGAAGAGCCGGAGGGAAGTTTCGCACACGCAAATGTGCCAGGACAGAGACGTGTTCTACGTTGTCCCCTCTCGTCGTGCAGTTTGTGCCTCTGCTGCTTCTGCTGTTAGGAATCGCTCCTCGAAAGACGAGCGAGAGCGTCCTTCCGGGTGCATTGCACTGAGTCGAGTGCTCGCTCGGGACTTTGCACTCGGGGCCAAGGCAAGAGGGCGTGCTTGCCCGCAGAACTGAGAACACGCTGTTGGGCAGAGCTGCAACTGACCGCTGGAGTTCAGCTCTCGCCGGACGGCAGAAGGCGAAGAACGAAGCCGCTTGCGAGCGGCGCAGTGCAGCGAAGAGCTCTCCCAATTCGCCGCTAGCTCCACGGTCCTCTCAGCTGCGAGTAGCAGCGCTCGCAGTACACAGAGCTTCGCAAGGCCCGAAGAGCCGGAGGGAAGTTTCGCACACGAAAATGTGCCAGGACAGAGACGTGTTCTACGTTGTCCCCTCTCGTCGTGCAGTTTGTGCCTCTGCTGCTTCTGCTGTTAGGAATCGCTCCTCGAAAGACGAGCGAGAGCGTCCTTCCGGGTGCATTGCACTGAGTCGAGTGCTCGCTCGGGACTTTGCACTCGGGGCCAAGGCAAGAGGGCGTGCTTGCCCGCAGAACTGAGAACACGCTGTTGGGCAGAGCTGCAACTGACCGCTGGAGTTCAGCTCTCGCCGGACGGCAGAAGGCGAAGAACGAAGCCGCTTGCGAGCGGCGCAGTGCAGCGAAGAGCTCTCCCAATTCGCCGCTAGCTCCACGGTCCTCCTCAGCTGCGAGTAGCAGCGCTCGCAGTACACAGAGCTTCGCAAGGCCCGAAGAGCCGGAGGGAAGTTTCGCACACGAAAATGTGCCAGGACAGAGACGTGTTCTACGTTGTCCCCTCTCGTCGTGCAGTTTGTGCCTCTGCTGCTTCTGCTGTTAGGAATCGCTCCTCGAAAGACGAGCGAGAGCGTCCTTCCGGGTGCATTGCACTGAGTCGAGTGCTCGCTCGGGACTTTGCACTCGGGGCCAAGGCAAGAGGGCGTGCTTGCCCGCAGAACTGAGAACACGCTGTTGGGCAGAGCTGCAACTGACCGCTGGAGTTCAGCTCTCGCCGGACGGCAGAAGGCGAAGAACGAAGCCGCTTGCGAGCGGCGCAGTGCAGCGAAGAGCTCTCCCAATTCGCCGCTAGCTCCACGGTCCTCTCAGCTGCGAGTAGCAGCGCTCGCAGTACACAGAGCTTCGCAAGGCCGAAGAGCCGGAGGGAAGTTTCGCACACGAAAATGTGCCAGGACAGAGACGTGTTCTACGTTGTCCCCTCTCGTCGTGCAGTTTGTGCCTCTGCTGCTTCTGCTGTGAATCGCTCCTCGAAAGACGAGCGAGAGCGTCCTTCCGGGTGCATTGCACTGAGTCGAGTGCTCGCTCGGGACTTTGCACTCGGGGCCAAGGCAAGAGGGCGTGCTTGCCCGCAGAACTGAGAACACGCTGTTGGGCAGAGCTGCAACTGACCGCTGGAGTTCAGCTCTCGCCGGACGGCAGAAGGCGAAGAACGAAGCCGCTTGCGAGCGGCGCAGTGCAGCGAAGAGCTCTCCCAATTCGCCGCTAGCT
>NW_028276596.1:0-90675 GCF_052056855.1 Sturnus vulgaris
TCTCCGAATTCGCCGCTAGCTCCACGGTCCTTCTCAGCTGCGAGTAGCAGCGCTCGCAGTACACAGAGCTTCGCAAGGCCCGAAGACCCGGAGGGAAGTATCGCACACGAAAATGTGCCAGGACAGAGACGTGTTCTACGTTGTCCCTTCTCGTCATGCAGTTTGTGCCTCTGCTGCTTCTGCTGTTAGGAATCGCTCCTTGAAAGGCGAGCGAGAGCGTCCTTCCGGGTGCATTGCACTGAGTCGAGTGCTCGCTCGGGACTTTGCTCTCGGGGCCAAGGCAAGAGGGCGTGCTTGCCCGCAGAACTGAGAACACGCTGATGGGCAGAGCTGCACCTGACCGCTGGAGTTCAGCTCTCGCCGGACGGCAGAAGGCGAAGAACGAAGCCGCTTGCGAGCGGCGCAGTGCAGCGAAGAGCTCTCCGAATTCGCCGCTAGCTCCACGGTCCTTCTCAGCTGCGAGTAGCAGCGCTCGCAGTACACAGAGCTTCGCAAGGCCCGAAGACCCGGAGGGAAGTATCGCACACGAAAATGTGCCAGGACAGAGACGTGTTCTACGTTGTCCCTTCTCGTCATGCAGTTTGTGCCTCTGCTGCTTCTGCTGTTAGGAATCGCTCCTTGAAAGGCGAGCGAGAGCGTCCTTCCGGGTGCATTGCACTGAGTCGAGTGCTCGCTCGGGACTTTGCTCTCGGGGCCAAGGCAAGAGGGCGTGCTTGCCCGCAGAACTGAGAACACGCTGTTGGGCAGAGCTGCAACTGACCGCTGGAGTTCAGCTCTCGCCGGACGGCAGAAGGCGAAGAACGAAGCCGCTTGCGAGCGGCGCAGTGCAGCGAAGAGCTCTCCGAATTCGCCGCTAGCTCCACGGTCCTTCTCAGCTGCGAGTAGCAGCGCTCGCAGTACACAGAGCTTCGCAAGGCCCGAAGACCCGGAGGGAAGTATCGCACACGAAAATGTGCCAGGACAGAGACGTGTTCTACGTTGTCCCTTCTCGTCATGCAGTTTGTGCCTCTGCTGCTTCTGCTGTAGGTAATCGCTCCTTGAAAGGCGAGCGAGAGCGTCCTTCCGGGTGCATTGCACTGAGTCGAGTGCTCGCTCGGGACTTTGCTCTCGGGGCCAAGGCAAGAGGGCGTGCTTGCCCGCAGAACTGAGAACACGCTGTTGGGCAGAGCTGCAACTGACCGCTGGAGTTCAGCTCTCGCCGGACGGCAGAAGGCGAAGAACGAAGCCGCTTGCGAGCGGCGCAGTGCAGCGAAGAGCTCTCCGAATTCGCCGCTAGCTCCACGGTCCTTCTCAGCTGCGAGTAGCAGCGCTCGCAGTACACAGAGCTTCGCAAGGCCCGAAGACCCGGAGGGAAGTATCGCACACGAAAATGTGCCAGGACAGAGACGTGTTCTACGTTGTCCCTTCTCGTCATGCAGTTTGTGCCTCTGCTGCTTCTGCTGTTAGGAATCGCTCCTTGAAAGACGAGCGAGAGCGTCCCTTCTGGGTGCATTGCACTGAGTCGAGTGCTCGCTCGGGACTTTGCTCTCGGGGCCAAGGCAAGAGGGCGTGCTTGCCCGCAGAACTGAGAACACGCTGTTGGGCAGAGCTGCACCTGACCGCTGGAGTTCAGCTCTCGCCGGACGGCAGAAGGCGAAGAACGAAGCCGCTTGCGAGCGGCGCAGTGCAGCGAAGAGCTCTCCGAATTCGCCGCTAGCTCCACGGTCCTTCTCAGCTGCGAGTAGCAGCGCTCGCAGTACACAGAGCTTCGCAAGGCCCGAAGACCCGGAGGGAAGTATCGCACACGAAAATGTGCCAGGACAGAGACGTGTTCTACGTTGTCCCTTCTCGTCATGCAGTTTGTGCCTCTGCTGCTTCTGCTGTTAGGAATCGCTCCTTGAAAGGCGAGCGAGAGCGTCCTTCCGGGTGCATTGCACTGAGTCGAGTGCTCGCTCGGGACTTTGCTCTCGGGGCCAAGGCAAGAGGGCGTGCTTGCCCGCAGAACTGAGAACACGCTGTTGGGCAGAGCTGCAACTGACCGCTGGAGTTCAGCTCTCGCCGGACGGCAGAAGGCGAAGAACGAAGCCGCTTGCGAGCGGCGCAGTGCAGCGAAGAGCTCTCCGAATTCGCCGCTAGCTCCACGGTCCTTCTCAGCTGCGAGTAGCAGCGCTCGCAGTACACAGAGCTTCGCAAGGCCCGAAGACCCGGAGGGAAGTATCGCACACGAAAATGTGCCAGGACAGAGACGTGTTCTACGTTGTCCCTTCTCGTCATGCAGTTTGTGCCTCTGCTGCTTCTGCTGTTAGGAATCGCTCCTTGAAAGGCGAGCGAGAGCGTCCTTCCGGGTGCATTGCACTGAGTCGAGTGCTCGCTCGGGACTTTGCTCTCGGGGCCAAGGCAAGAGGGCGTGCTTGCCCGCAGAACTGAGAACACGCTGTTGGGCAGAGCTGCACCTGACCGCTGGAGTTCAGCTCTCGCCGGACGGCAGAAGGCGAAGAACGAAGCCGCTTGCGAGCGGCGCAGTGCAGCGAAGAGCTCTCCGAATTCGCCGCTAGCTCCACGGTCCTTCTCAGCTGCGAGTAGCAGCGCTCGCAGTACACAGAGCTTCGCAAGGCCCGAAGACCCGGAGGGAAGTATCGCACACGAAAATGTGCCAGGACAGAGACGTGTTCTACGTTGTCCCTTCTCGTCATGCAGTTTGTGCCTCTGCTGCTTCTGCTGTTAGGAATCGCTCCTTGAAAGGCGAGCGAGAGCGTCCTTCCGGGTGCATTGCACTGAGTCGAGTGCTCGCTCGGGACTTTGCTCTCGGGGCCAAGGCAAGAGGGCGTGCTTGCCCGCAGAACTGAGAACACGCTGTTGGGCAGAGCTGCAACTGACCGCTGGAGTTCAGCTCTCGCCGGACGGCAGAAGGCGAAGAACGAAGCCGCTTGCGAGCGGCGCAGTGCAGCGAAGAGCTCTCCGAATTCGCCGCTAACTCCACGGTCCTTCTCAGCTGCGAGTAGCAGCGCTCGCAGTACACAGAGCTTCGCAAGGCCCGAAGACCCGGAGGGAAGTATCGCACACGAAAATGTGCCAGGACAGAGACGTGTTCTACGTTGTCCCTTCTCGTCATGCAGTTTGTGCCTCTGCTGCTTCTGCTGTTAGGAATCGCTCCTTGAAAGACGAGCGAGAGCGTCCTTCCGGGTGCATTGCACTGAGTCGAGTGCTCGCTCGGGACTTTGCACTCGGGGCCAAGGCAAGAGGGCGTGCTTGCCCGCAGAACTGAGAACACGCTGTTGGGCAGAGCTGCAACTGACCGCTGGAGTTCAGCTCTCGCCGGACGGCAGAAGGCGAAGAACGAAGCCGCTTGCGAGCGGCGCAGTGCAGCGAAGAGCTCTCCGAATTCGCCGCTAGCTCCACGGTCCTTCTCAGCTGCGAGTAGCAGCGCTCGCAGTACACAGAGCTTCGCAAGGCCCGAAGACCCGGAGGGAAGTATCGCACACGAAAATGTGCCAGGACAGAGACGCGTTCTACGTTGTCCCTTCTCGTCATGCAGTTTGTGCTTCTGCTGCTTCTGCTGTTAGGAATCACTCCTTGAAAGACGAGCGAGAGCGTCTTTCTGGGTGCATTGCACTGAGTGAGTGCTTGCTAGTGACTTTGCACTCGGAGCCAAGGCAAGAGGGCGTGCTTGTTCGCAGAACTGAGAACACGCTTTTGGGCAGAGCTGAAACTGACCGCTGGGGTTCAGCTCCTTACGACTGCTAAGGGCACTTGCGAAGGAAAGCGAGAGTCAACCACCTTCCTCTCCTAGTAGCCTGTAACGTGGTGCACACAAACACGGCTCTTGTGCCGCTTCGTTCACCGCCCTCGCCCACACCTACGCCTGGCTCCGCTTTCACTTGCCGGCGGCCAGAAGCCCCTGCGGGGCGCCCCATAGCCAGCAGTGTGCCGGCAGCCAAGAGCTAGAGAACCCTGCTTCTGCCCAAGCCCGCCTAGGGCGTGCACCTTTGTTCTCAGAGCTCCGTGCAACAGTCTGCCTCTCACGCACTTCGAATGGAAAACGAAAGCTTTTCGCCTACGCCCTTCACAGAGATCCGTTGCCAGGACGAGAATGACTTGTAGCCGGAGCTCGCCCCCGCCGCGAGGAAGCTGCTCTTAGCACCGCATTGCAGGGACACGTCTCGCTTCTTGACTACGTGCTTAGCGCTCTCCGAATTCGCTGCTAGCCCCACGGTCCTTCTCAGCTGCAAGTAGCAGCGCTCGCAGTACATAGATCTTCGCAAGGACCGAAGACCCGGAGGGACATATCGCACACGAAAATGTACGAGGACAGAGACGTGTTCTACATTGTCCTTTCTCGTCATCCAGTTTGTACATCTGCTTCCTTTGCTGTTAGGAATCGCTCCTTGAAAGACGAGCGAGAGCGTCCTTCTGGGTGCATTGCACTGAGTCGAGTGCTCGCTCGGGACTTTGCTCTCGGGGCCAAGGCAAGAGGGCGTGCTTGCCCGCAGAACTGAGAACACGCTGTTGGGCAGAGCTGCACCTGACCGCTGGAGTTCAGCTCTCGCCGGACGGCAGAAGGCGAAGAACGAAGCCGCTTGCGAGCGGCGCAGTGCAGCGAAGAGCTCTCCGAATTCGCCGCTAGCTCCACGGTCCTTCTCAGCTGCGAGTAGCAGCGCTCGCAGTACACAGAGCTTCGCAAGGCCCGAAGACCCGGAGGGAAGTATCGCACACGAAAATGTGCCAGGACAGAGACGTGTTCTACGTTGTCCCTTCTCGTCATGCAGTTTGTGCCTCTGCTGCTTCTGCTGTTAGGAATCGCTCCTTGAAAGACGAGCGAGAGCGTCCTTCCGGGTGCATTGCACTGAGTCGAGTGCTCGCTCGGGACTTTGCTCTCGGGGCCAAGGCAAGAGGGCGTGCTTGCCCGCAGAACTGAGAACACGCTGTTGGGCAGAGCTGCACCTGACCGCTGGAGTTCAGCTCTCGCCGGACGGCAGAAGGCGAAGAACGAAGCCGCTTGCGAGCGGCGCAGTGCAGCGAAGAGCTCTCCGAATTCGCCGCTAGCTCCACGGTCCTTCTCAGCTGCGAGTAGCAGCGCTCGCAGTACACAGAGCTTCGCAAGGCCCGAAGACCCGGAGGGAAGTATCGCACACGAAAATGTGCCAGGACAGAGACGTGTTCTACGTTGTCCCTTCTCGTCATGCAGTTTGTGCCTCTGCTGCTTCTGCTGTTAGGAATCGCTCCTTGAAAGGCGAGCGAGAGCGTCCTTCCGGGTGCATTGCACTGAGTCGAGTGCTCGCTCGGGACTTTGCTCTCGGGGCCAAGGCAAGAGGGCGTGCTTGCCCGCAGAACTGAGAACACGCTGTTGGGCAGAGCTGCAACTGACCGCTGGAGTTCAGCTCTCGCCGGACGGCAGAAGGCGAAGAACGAAGCCGCTTGCGAGCGGCGCAGTGCAGCGAAGAGCTCTCCGAATTCGCCGCTAGCTCCACGGTCCTTCTCAGCTGCGAGTAGCAGCGCTCGCAGTACACAGAGCTTCGCAAGGCCCGAAGACCCGGAGGGAAGTATCGCACACGAAAATGTGCCAGGACAGAGACGTGTTCTACGTTGTCCCTTCTCGTCATGCAGTTTGTGCCTCTGCTGCTTCTGCTGTTAGGAATCGCTCCTTGAAAGGCGAGCGAGAGCGTCCTTCCGGGTGCATTGCACTGAGTCGAGTGCTCGCTCGGGACTTTGCTCTCGGGGCCAAGGCAAGAGGGCGTGCTTGCCCGCAGAACTGAGAACACGCTGTTGGGCAGAGCTGCAACTGACCGCTGGAGTTCAGCTCTCGCCGGACGGCAGAAGGCGAAGAACGAAGCCGCTTGCGAGCGGCGCAGTGCAGCGAAGAGCTCTCCGAATTCGCCGCTAGCTCCACAGTCCTTCTCAGCTGCGAGTAGCAGCGCTCGCAGTACACAGAGCTTCGCAAGGCCCGAAGACCCGGAGGGAAGTATCGCACACGAAAATGTGCCAGGACAGAGACGTGTTCTACGTTGTCCCTTCTCGTCATGCAGTTTGTGCCTCTGCTGCTTCTGCTGTTAGGAATCGCTCCTTGAAAGGCGAGCGAGAGCGTCCTTCCGGGTGCATTGCACTGAGTCGAGTGCTCGCTCGGGACTTTGCTCTCGGGGCCAAGGCAAGAGGGCGTGCTTGCCCGCAGAACTGAGAACACGCTGTTGGGCAGAGCTGCAACTGACCGCTGGAGTTCAGCTCTCGCCGGACGGCAGAAGGCGAAGAACGAAGCCGCTTGCGAGCGGCGCAGTGCAGCGAAGAGCTCTCCGAATTCGCCGCTAGCTCCACGGTCCTTCTCAGCTGCGAGTAGCAGCGCTCGCAGTACACAGAGCTTCGCAAGGACCGAAGACCCGGAGGGAAGTATCGCACACGAAAATGTGCCAGGACAGAGACGTGTTCTACGTTGTCCCTTCTCGTCATGCAGTTTGTGCCTCTGCTGCTTCTGCTGTTAGGAATCGCTCCTTGAAAGGCGAGCGAGAGCGTCCTTCCGGGTGCATTGCACTGAGTCGAGTGCTCGCTCGGGACTTTGCTCTCGGGGCCAAGGCAAGAGGGCGTGCTTGCCCGCAGAACTGAGAACACGCTGTTGGGCAGAGCTGCACCTGACCGCTGGAGTTCAGCTCTCGCCGGACGGCAGAAGGCGAAGAACGAAGCCGCTTGCGAGCGGCGCAGTGCAGCGAAGAGCTCTCCGAATTCGCCGCTAGCTCCACGGTCCTTCTCAGCTGCGAGTAGCAGCGCTCGCAGTACACAGAGCTTCGCAAGGCCCGAAGACCCGGAGGGAAGTATCGCACACGAAAATGTGCCAGGACAGAGACGCGTTCTACGTTGTCCCTTCTCGTCATGCAGTTTGTGCCTCTGCTGCTTCTGCTGTTAGGAATCGCTCCTTGAAAGACGAGCGAGAGCGTCTTTCTGGGTGCATTGCACTGAGTGAGTGCTTGCTAGTGACTTTGCACTCGGAGCCAAGGCAAGAGGGCGTGCTTGTTCGCAGAACTGAGAACACGCTTTTGGGCAGAGCTGAAACTGACCGCTGGGGTTCAGCTCCTTACGACTGCTAAGGGCACTTGCGAAGGAAAGCGAGAGTCAACCACCTTCCTCTCCTAGTAGCCTGTAACGTGGTGCACACAAACACGGCTCTTGTGCCGCTTCGTTCACCGCCCTCGCCCACACCTACGCCTGGCTCCGCTTTCACTTGCCGGCGGCCAGAAGCCCCTGCGGGGCGCCCCATAGCCAGCAGTGTGCCGGCAGCCAAGAGCTAGAGAACCCTGCTTCTGCCCAAGCCCGCCTAGGGCGTGCACCTTTGTTCTCAGAGCTCCGTGCAACAGTCTGCCTCTCACGCACTTCGAATGGAAAACGAAAGCTTTTCGCCTACGCCCTTCACAGAGATCCGTTGCCAGGACGAGAATGACTTGTAGCCGGAGCTCGCCCCCGCCGCGAGGAAGCTGCTCTTAGCACCGCATTGCAGGGACACGTCTCGCTTCTTGACTACGTGCTTAGCGCTCTCCGAATTCGCTGCTAGCCCCACGGTCCTTCTCAGCTGCAAGTAGCAGCGCTCGCAGTACATAGATCTTCGCAAGGACCGAAGACCCGGAGGGACATATCGCACACGAAAATGTACGAGGACAGAGACGTGTTCTACATTGTCCTTTCTCGTCATCCAGTTTGTACATCTGCTTCCTTTGCTGTTAGGAATCGCTCCTTGAAAGACGAGCGAGAGCGTCCTTCTGGGTGCATTGAACTGAGTCGAGTGCTCGCTCGGGACTTTGCTCTCGGGGCCAAGGCAAGAGGGCGTGCTTGCCCGCAGAACTGAGAACACGCTGTTGGGCAGAGCTGCAGCTGACCGCTGGAGTTCAGCTCTCGCCGGACGGCAGAAGGCGAAGAACGAAGCCGCTTGCGAGCGGCGCAGTGCAGCGAAGAGCTCTCCGAATTCGCCGCTAGCTCCACGGTCCTTCTCAGCTGCGAGTAGCAGCGCTCGCAGTACACAGAGCTTCGCAAGGCCCGAAGACCCGGAGGGAAGTATCGCACACGAAAATGTGCCAGGACAGAGACGTGTTCTACGTTGTCCCTTCTCGTCATGCAGTTTGTGCCTCTGCTGCTTCTGCTGTTAGGAATCGCTCCTTGAAAGACGAGCGAGAGCGTCCTTCCGGGTGCATTGCACTGAGTCGAGTGCTCGCTCGGGACTTTGCTCTCGGGGCCAAGGCAAGAGGGCGTGCTTGCCCGCAGAACTGAGAACACGCTGTTGGGCAGAGCTGCACCTGACCGCTGGAGTTCAGCTCTCGCCGGACGGCAGAAGGCGAAGAACGAAGCCGCTTGCGAGCGGCGCAGTGCAGCGAAGAGCTCTCCGAATTCGCCGCTAGCTCCACGGTCCTTCTCAGCTGCGAGTAGCAGCGCTCGCAGTACACAGAGCTTCGCAAGGCCCGAAGACCCGGAGGGAAGTATCGCACACGAAAATGTGCCAGGACAGAGACGTGTTCTACGTTGTCCCTTCTCGTCATGCAGTTTGTGCCTCTGCTGCTTCTGCTGTTAGGAATCGCTCCTTGAAAGGCGAGCGAGAGCGTCCTTCCGGGTGCATTGCACTGAGTCGAGTGCTCGCTCGGGACTTTGCTCTCGGGGCCAAGGCAAGAGGGCGTGCTTGCCCGCAGAACTGAGAACACGCTGTTGGGCAGAGCTGCAACTGACCGCTGGAGTTCAGCTCTCGCCGGACGGCAGAAGGCGAAGAACGAAGCCGCTTGCGAGCGGCGCAGTGCAGCGAAGAGCTCTCCGAATTCGCCGCTAGCTCCACGGTCCTTCTCAGCTGCGAGTAGCAGCGCTCGCAGTACACAGAGCTTCGCAAGGCCCGAAGACCCGGAGGGAAGTATCGCACACGAAAATGTGCCAGGACAGAGACGTGTTCTACGTTGTCCCTTCTCGTCATGCAGTTTGTGCCTCTGCTGCTTCTGCTGTTAGGAATCGCTCCTTGAAAGGCGAGCGAGAGCGTCCTTCCGGGTGCATTGCACTGAGTCGAGTGCTCGCTCGGGACTTTGCTCTCGGGGCCAAGGCAAGAGGGCGTGCTTGCCCGCAGAACTGAGAACACGCTGTTGGGCAGAGCTGCAACTGACCGCTGGAGTTCAGCTCTCGCCGGACGGCAGAAGGCGAAGAACGAAGCCGCTTGCGAGCGGCGCAGTGCAGCGAAGAGCTCTCCGAATTCGCCGCTAGCTCCACGGTCCTTCTCAGCTGCGAGTAGCAGCGCTCGCAGTACACAGAGCTTCGCAAGGCCCGAAGACCCGGAGGGAAGTATCGCACACGAAAATGTGCCAGGACAGAGACGTGTTCTACGTTGTCCCTTCTCGTCATGCAGTTTGTGCCTCTGCTGCTTCTGCTGTTAGGAATCGCTCCTTGAAAGGCGAGCGAGAGCGTCCTTCCGGGTGCATTGCACTGAGTCGAGTGCTCGCTCGGGACTTTGCTCTCGGGGCCAAGGCAAGAGGGCGTGCTTGCCCGCAGAACTGAGAACACGCTGTTGGGCAGAGCTGCAACTGACCGCTGGAGTTCAGCTCTCGCCGGACGGCAGAAGGCGAAGAACGAAGCCGCTTGCGAGCGGCGCAGTGCAGCGAAGAGCTCTCCGAATTCGCCGCTAGCTCCACGGTCCTTCTCAGCTGCGAGTAGCAGCGCTCGCAGTACACAGAGCTTCGCAAGGACCGAAGACCCGGAGGGAAGTATCGCACACGAAAATGTGCCAGGACAGAGACGTGTTCTACGTTGTCCCTTCTCGTCATGCAGTTTGTGCCTCTGCTGCTTCTGCTGTTAGGAATCGCTCCTTGAAAGACGAGCGAGAGCGTCCTTCCGGGTGCATTGCACTGAGTCGAGTGCTCGCTCGGGACTTTGCTCTCGGGGCCAAGGCAAGAGGGCGTGCTTGCCCGCAGAACTGAGAACACGCTGTTGGGCAGAGCTGCACCTGACCGCTGGAGTTCAGCTCTCGCCGGACGGCAGAAGGCGAAGAACGAAGCCGCTTGCGAGCGGCGCAGTGCAGCGAAGAGCTCTCCGAATTCGCCGCTAGCTCCACGGTCCTTCTCAGCTGCGAGTAGCAGCGCTCGCAGTACACAGAGCTTCGCAAGGCCCGAAGACCCGGAGGGAAGTATCGCACACGAAAATGTGCCAGGACAGAGACGCGTTCTACGTTGTCCCTTCTCGTCATGCAGTTTGTGCCTCTGCTGCTTCTGCTGTTAGGAATCGCTCCTTGAAAGGCGAGCGAGAGCGTCCTTCCGGGTGCATTGCACTGAGTCGAGTGCTCGCTCGGGACTTTGCACTCGGGGCCAAGGCAAGAGGGCGTGCTTGCCCGCAGAACTGAGAACACGCTGTTGGGCAGAGCTGCACCTGACCGCTGGAGTTCAGCTCTCGCCGGACGGCAGAAGGCGAAGAACGAAGCCGCTTGCGAGCGGCGCAGTGCAGCGAAGAGCTCTCCGAATTCGCCGCTAGCTCCACGGTCCTTCTCAGCTGCGAGTAGCAGCGCTCGCAGTACACAGAGCTTCGCAAGGCCCGAAGACCCGGAGGGAAGTATCGCACACGAAAATGTGCCAGGACAGAGACGCGTTCTACGTTGTCCCTTCTCGTCATGCAGTTTGTGCCTCTGCTGCTTCTGCTGTTAGGAATCGCTCCTTGAAAGGCGAGCGAGAGCGTCCTTCCGGGTGCATTGCACTGAGTCGAGTGCTCGCTCGGGACTTTGCACTCGGGGCCAAGGCAAGAGGGCATGCTTGCCCGCAGAACTGAGAACACGCTGTTGGGCAGAGCTGCACCTGACCGCTGGAGTTCAGCTCTCGCCGGACGGCAGAAGGCGAAGAACGAAGCCGCTTGCGAGCGGCGCAGTGCAGCGAAGAGCTCTCCGAATTCGCCGCTAGCTCCACGGTCCTTCTCAGCTGCGAGTAGCAGCGCTCGCAGTACACAGAGCTTCGCAAGGCCCGAAGACCCGGAGGGAAGTATCGCACACGAAAATGTGCCAGGACAGAGACGTGTTCTACGTTGTCCCTTCTCGTCATGCAGTTTGTGCCTCTGCTGCTTCTGCTGTTAGGAATCGCTCCTTGAAAGACGAGCGAGAGCGTCCTTCCGGGTGCATTGCACTGAGTCGAGTGCTCGCTCGGGACTTTGCTCTCGGGGCCAAGGCAAGAGGGCGTGCTTGCCCGCAGAACTGAGAACACGCTGTTGGGCAGAGCTGCAACTGACCGCTGGAGTTCAGCTCTCGCCGGACGGCAGAAGGCGAAGAACGAAGCCGCTTGCGAGCGGCGCAGTGCAGCGAAGAGCTCTCCGAATTCGCCGCTAGCTCCACGGTCCTTCTCAGCTGCGAGTAGCAGCGCTCGCAGTACACAGAGCTTCGCAAGGCCCGAAGACCCGGAGGGAAGTATCGCACACGAAAATGTGCCAGGACAGAGACGCGTTCTACGTTGTCCCTTCTCGTCATGCAGTTTGTGCCTCTGCTGCTTCTGCTGTTAGGAATCGCTCCTTGAAAGGCGAGCGAGAGCGTCCTTCCGGGTGCATTGCACTGAGTCGAGTGCTCGCTCGGGACTTTGCACTCGGGGCCAAGGCAAGAGGGCGTGCTTGCCCGCAGAACTGAGAACACGCTGTTGGGCAGAGCTGCACCTGACCGCTGGAGTTCAGCTCTCGCCGGACGGCAGAAGGCGAAGAACGAAGCCGCTTGCGAGCGGCGCAGTGCAGCGAAGAGCTCTCCGAATTCGCCGCTAGCTCCACGGTCCTTCTCAGCTGCGAGTAGCAGCGCTCGCAGTACACAGAGCTTCGCAAGGCCCGAAGACCCGGAGGGAAGTATCGCACACGAAAATGTGCCAGGACAGAGACGTGTTCTACGTTGTCCCTTCTCGTCATGCAGTTTGTGCCTCTGCTGCTTCTGCTGTTAGGAATCGCTCCTTGAAAGGCGAGCGAGAGCGTCCTTCCGGGTGCATTGCACTGAGTCGAGTGCTCGCTCGGGACTTTGCTCTCGGGGCCAAGGCAAGAGGGCGTGCTTGCCCGCAGAACTGAGAACACGCTGTTGGGCAGAGCTGCACCTGACCGCTGGAGTTCAGCTCTCGCCGGACGGCAGAAGGCGAAGAACGAAGCCGCTTGCGAGCGGCGCAGTGCAGCGAAGAGCTCTCCGAATTCGCCGCTAGCTCCACGGTCCTTCTCAGCTGCGAGTAGCAGCGCTCGCAGTACACAGAGCTTCGCAAGGCCCGAAGACCCGGAGGGAAGTATCGCACACGAAAATGTGCCAGGACAGAGACGCGTTCTACGTTGTCCCTTCTCGTCATGCAGTTTGTGCCTCTGCTGCTTCTGCTGTTAGGAATCGCTCCTTGAAAGGCGAGCGAGAGCGTCCTTCCGGGTGCATTGCACTGAGTCGAGTGCTCGCTCGGGACTTTGCACTCGGGGCCAAGGCAAGAGGGCGTGCTTGCCCGCAGAACTGAGAACACGCTGTTGGGCAGAGCTGCACCTGACCGCTGGAGTTCAGGTCTCGCCGGACGGCAGAAGGCGAAGAACGAAGCCGCTTGCGAGCGGCGCAGTGCAGCGAAGAGCTCTCCGAATTCGCCGCTAGCTCCACGGTCCTTCTCAGCTGCGAGTAGCAGCGCTCGCAGTACACAGAGCTTCGCAAGGCCCGAAGACCCGGAGGGAAGTATCGCACACGAAAATGTGCCAGGACAGAGACGCGTTCTACGTTGTCCCTTCTCGTCATGCAGTTTGTGCCTCTGCTGCTTCTGCTGTTAGGAATCGCTCCTTGAAAGGCGAGCGAGAGCGTCCTTCCGGGTGCATTGCACTGAGTCGAGTGCTCGCTCGGGACTTTGCTCTCGGGGCCAAGGCAAGAGGGCGTGCTTGCCCGCAGAACTGAGAACACGCTGTTGGGCAGAGCTGCACCTGACCGCTGGAGTTCAGCTCTCGCCGGACGGCAGAAGGCGAAGAACGAAGCCGCTTGCGAGCGGCGCAGTGCAGCGAAGAGCTCTCCGAATTCGCCGCTAGCTCCACGGTCCTTCTCAGCTGCGAGTAGCAGCGCTCGCAGTACACAGAGCTTCGCAAGGCCCGAAGACCCGGAGGGAAGTATCGCACACGAAAATGTGCCAGGACAGAGACGCGTTCTACGTTGTCCCTTCTCGTCATGCAGTTTGTGCCTCTGCTGCTTCTGCTGTTAGGAATCGCTCCTTGAAAGGCGAGCGAGAGCGTCCTTCCGGGTGCATTGCACTGAGTCGAGTGCTCGCTCGGGACTTTGCTCTCGGGGCCAAGGCAAGAGGGCGTGCTTGCCCGCAGAACTGAGAACACGCTGTTGGGCAGAGCTGCACCTGACCGCTGGAGTTCAGCTCTCGCCGGACGGCAGAAGGCGAAGAACGAAGCCGCTTGCGAGCGGCGCAGTGCAGCGAAGAGCTCTCCGAATTCGCCGCTAGCTCCACGGTCCTTCTCAGCTGCGAGTAGCAGCGCTCGCAGTACACAGAGCTTCGCAAGGCCCGAAGACCCGGAGGGAAGTATCGCACACGAAAATGTGCCAGGACAGAGACGCGTTCTACGTTGTCCCTTCTCGTCATGCAGTTTGTGCCTCTGCTGCTTCTGCTGTTAGGAATCGCTCCTTGAAAGGCGAGCGAGAGCGTCCTTCCGGGTGCATTGCACTGAGTCGAGTGCTCGCTCGGGACTTTGCACTCGGGGCCAAGGCAAGAGGGCGTGCTTGCCCGCAGAACTGAGAACACGCTGTTGGGCAGAGCTGCACCTGACCGCTGGAGTTCAGCTCTCGCCGGACGGCAGAAGGCGAAGAACGAAGCCGCTTGCGAGCGGCGCAGTGCAGCGAAGAGCTCTCCGAATTCGCCGCTAGCTCCACGGTCCTTCTCAGCTGCGAGTAGCAGCGCTCGCAGTACACAGAGCTTCGCAAGGACCGAAGACCCGGAGGGAAGTATCGCACAGGAAAATGTGCCAGGACAGAGACGTGTTCTACGTTGTCCCTTCTCGTCATGCAGTTTGTGCCTCTGCTGCTTCTGCTGTTAGGAATCGCTCCTTGAAAGACGAGCGAGAGCGTCCCTTCTGGGTGCATTGCACTGAGTCGAGTGCTCGCTCGGGACTTTGCTCTCGGGGCCAAGGCAAGAGGGCGTGCTTGCCCGCAGAACTGAGAACACGCTGTTGGGCAGAGCTGCAACTGACCGCTGGAGTTCAGCTCTCGCCGGACGGCAGAAGGCGAAGAACGAAGCCGCTTGCGAGCGGCGCAGTGCAGCGAAGAGCTCTCCGAATTCGCCGCTATCTCCACGGTCCTTCTCAGCTGCGAGTAGCAGCGCTCGCAGTACACAGAGCTTCGCAAGGCCCGAAGACCCGGAGGGAAGTATCGCACACGAAAATGTGCCAGGACAGAGACGCGTTCTACGTTGTCCCTTCTCGTCATGCAGTTTGTGCCTCTGCTGCTTCTGCTGTTAGGAATCGCTCCTTGAAAGGCGAGCGAGAGCGTCCTTCCGGGTGCATTGCACTGAGTCGAGTGCTCGCTCGGGACTTTGCACTCGGGGCCAAGGCAAGAGGGCGTGCTTGCCCGCAGAACTGAGAACACGCTGTTGGGCAGAGCTGCACCTGACCGCTGGAGTTCAGCTCTCGCCGGACGGCAGAAGGCGAAGAACGAAGCCGCTTGCGAGCGGCGCAGTGCAGCGAAGAGCTCTCCGAATTCGCCGCTAGCTCCACGGTCCTTCTCAGCTGCGAGTAGCAGCGCTCGCAGTACACAGAGCTTCGCAAGGCCCGAAGACCCGGAGGGAAGTATCGCACACGAAAATGTGCCAGGACAGAGACGTGTTCTACGTTGTCCCTTCTCGTCATGCAGTTTGTGCCTCTGCTGCTTCTGCTGTTAGGAATCGCTCCTTGAAAGGCGAGCGAGAGCGTCCTTCCGGGTGCATTGCACTGAGTCGAGTGCTCGCTCGGGACTTTGCTCTCGGGGCCAAGGCAAGAGGGCGTGCTTGCCCGCAGAACTGAGAACACGCTGTTGGGCAGAGCTGCACCTGACCGCTGGAGTTCAGCTCTCGCCGGACGGCAGAAGGCGAAGAACGAAGCCGCTTGCGAGCGGCGCAGTGCAGCGAAGAGCTCTCCGAATTCGCCGCTAGCTCCACGGTCCTTCTCAGCTGCGAGTAGCAGCGCTCGCAGTACACAGAGCTTCGCAAGGCCCGAAGACCCGGAGGGAAGTATCGCACACGAAAATGTGCCAGGACAGAGACGCGTTCTACGTTGTCCCTTCTCGTCATGCAGTTTGTGCCTCTGCTGCTTCTGCTGTTAGGAATCGCTCCTTGAAAGGCGAGCGAGAGCGTCCTTCCGGGTGCATTGCACTGAGTCGAGTGCTCGCTCGGGACTTTGCACTCGGGGCCAAGGCAAGAGGGCGTGCTTGCCCGCAGAACTGAGAACACGCTGTTGGGCAGAGCTGCACCTGACCGCTGGAGTTCAGCTCTCGCCGGACGGCAGAAGGCGAAGAACGAAGCCGCTTGCGAGCGGCGCAGTGCAGCGAAGAGCTCTCCGAATTCGCCGCTAGCTCCACGGTCCTTCTCAGCTGCGAGTAGCAGCGCTCGCAGTACACAGAGCTTCGCAAGGCCCGAAGACCCGGAGGGAAGTATCGCACACGAAAATGTGCCAGGACAGAGACGCGTTCTACGTTGTCCCTTCTCGTCATGCAGTTTGTGCCTCTGCTGCTTCTGCTGTTAGGAATCGCTCCTTGAAAGGCGAGCGAGAGCGTCCTTCCGGGTGCATTGCACTGAGTCGAGTGCTCGCTCGGGACTTTGCACTCGGGGCCAAGGCAAGAGGGCGTGCTTGCCCGCAGAACTGAGAACACGCTGTTGGGCAGAGCTGCACCTGACCGCTGGAGTTCAGCTCTCGCCGGACGGCAGAAGGCGAAGAACGAAGCCGCTTGCGAGCGGCGCAGTGCAGCGAAGAGCTCTCCGAATTCGCCGCTAGCTCCACGGTCCTTCTCAGCTGCGAGTAGCAGCGCTCGCAGTACACAGAGCTTCGCAAGGCCCGAAGACCCGGAGGGAAGTATCGCACACGAAAATGTGCCAGGACAGAGACGCGTTCTACGTTGTCCCTTCTCGTCATGCAGTTTGTGCCTCTGCTGCTTCTGCTGTTAGGAATCGCTCCTTGAAAGGCGAGCGAGAGCGTCCTTCCGGGTGCATTGCACTGAGTCGAGTGCTCGCTCGGGACTTTGCACTCGGGGCCAAGGCAAGAGGGCGTGCTTGCCCGCAGAACTGAGAACACGCTGTTGGGCAGAGCTGCAACTGACCGCTGGAGTTCAGCTCTCGCCGGACGGCAGAAGGCGAAGAACGAAGCCGCTTGCGAGCGGCGCAGTGCAGCGAAGAGCTCTCCGAATTCGCCGCTAGCTCCACGGTCCTTCTCAGCTGCGAGTAGCAGCGCTCGCAGTACACAGAGCTTCGCAAGGCCCGAAGACCCGGAGGGAAGTATCGCACACGAAAATGTGCCAGGACAGAGACGCGTTCTACGTTGTCCCTTCTCGTCATGCAGTTTGTGCCTCTGCTGCTTCTGCTGTTAGGAATCGCTCCTTGAAAGGCGAGCGAGAGCGTCCTTCCGGGTGCATTGCACTGAGTCGAGTGCTCGCTCGGGACTTTGCACTCGGGGCCAAGGCAAGAGGGCGTGCTTGCCCGCAGAACTGAGAACACGCTGTTGGGCAGAGCTGCACCTGACCGCTGGAGTTCAGCTCTCGCCGGACGGCAGAAGGCGAAGAACGAAGCCGCTTGCGAGCGGCGCAGTGCAGCGAAGAGCTCTCCGAATTCGCCGCTAGCTCCACGGTCCTTCTCAGCTGCGAGTAGCAGCGCTCGCAGTACACAGAGCTTCGCAAGGCCCGAAGACCCGGAGGGAAGTATCGCACACGAAAATGTGCCAGGACAGAGACGTGTTCTACGTTGTCCCTTCTCGTCATGCAGTTTGTGCCTCTGCTGCTTCTGCTGTTAGGAATCGCTCCTTGAAAGGCGAGCGAGAGCGTCCTTCCGGGTGCATTGCACTGAGTCGAGTGCTCGCTCGGGACTTTGCTCTCGGGGCCAAGGCAAGAGGGCGTGCTTGCCCGCAGAACTGAGAACACGCTGTTGGGCAGAGCTGCACCTGACCGCTGGAGTTCAGCTCTCGCCGGACGGCAGAAGGCGAAGAACGAAGCCGCTTGCGAGCGGCGCAGTGCAGCGAAGAGCTCTCCGAATTCGCCGCTAGCTCCACGGTCCTTCTCAGCTGCGAGTAGCAGCGCTCGCAGTACACAGAGCTTCGCAAGGCCCGAAGACCCGGAGGGAAGTATCGCACACGAAAATGTGCCAGGACAGAGACGCGTTCTACGTTGTCCCTTCTCGTCATGCAGTTTGTGCCTCTGCTGCTTCTGCTGTTAGGAATCGCTCCTTGAAAGGCGAGCGAGAGCGTCCTTCCGGGTGCATTGCACTGAGTCGAGTGCTCGCTCGGGACTTTGCACTCGGGGCCAAGGCAAGAGGGCGTGCTTGCCCGCAGAACTGAGAACACGCTGTTGGGCAGAGCTGCACCTGACCGCTGGAGTTCAGCTCTCGCCGGACGGCAGAAGGCGAAGAACGAAGCCGCTTGCGAGCGGCGCAGTGCAGCGAAGAGCTCTCCGAATTCGCCGCTAGCTCCACGGTCCTTCTCAGCTGCGAGTAGCAGCGCTCGCAGTACACAGAGCTTCGCAAGGCCCGAAGACCCGGAGGGAAGTATCGCACACGAAAATGTGCCAGGACAGAGACGCGTTCTACGTTGTCCCTTCTCGTCATGCAGTTTGTGCCTCTGCTGCTTCTGCTGTTAGGAATCGCTCCTTGAAAGGCGAGCGAGAGCGTCCTTCCGGGTGCATTGCACTGAGTCGAGTGCTCGCTCGGGACTTTGCTCTCGGGGCCAAGGCAAGAGGGCGTGCTTGCCCGCAGAACTGAGAACACGCTGTTGGGCAGAGCTGCACCTGACCGCTGGAGTTCAGCTCTCGCCGGACGGCAGAAGGCGAAGAACGAAGCCGCTTGCGAGCGGCGCAGTGCAGCGAAGAGCTCTCCGAATTCGCCGCTAGCTCCACGGTCCTTCTCAGCTGCGAGTAGCAGCGCTCGCAGTACACAGAGCTTCGCAAGGCCCGAAGACCCGGAGGGAAGTATCGCACACGAAAATGTGCCAGGACAGAGACGCGTTCTACGTTGTCCCTTCTCGTCATGCAGTTTGTGCCTCTGCTGCTTCTGCTGTTAGGAATCGCTCCTTGAAAGGCGAGCGAGAGCGTCCTTCCGGGTGCATTGCACTGAGTCGAGTGCTCGCTCGGGACTTTGCACTCGGGGCCAAGGCAAGAGGGCGTGCTTGCCCGCAGAACTGAGAACACGCTGTTGGGCAGAGCTGCACCTGACCGCTGGAGTTCAGCTCTCGCCGGACGGCAGAAGGCGAAGAACGAAGCCGCTTGCGAGCGGCGCAGTGCAGCGAAGAGCTCTCCGAATTCGCCGCTAGCTCCACGGTCCTTCTCAGCTGCGAGTAGCAGCGCTCGCAGTACACAGAGCTTCGCAAGGCCCGAAGACCCGGAGGGAAGTATCGCACACGAAAATGTGCCAGGACAGAGACGCGTTCTACGTTGTCCCTTCTCGTCATGCAGTTTGTGCCTCTGCTGCTTCTGCTGTTAGGAATCGCTCCTTGAAAGGCGAGCGAGAGCGTCCTTCCGGGTGCATTGCACTGAGTCGAGTGCTCGCTCGGGACTTTGCACTCGGGGCCAAGGCAAGAGGGCGTGCTTGCCCGCAGAACTGAGAACACGCTGTTGGGCAGAGCTGCAACTGACCGCTGGAGTTCAGCTCTCGCCGGACGGCAGAAGGCGAAGAACGAAGCCGCTTGCGAGCGGCGCAGTGCAGCGAAGAGCTCTCCGAATTCGCCGCTAGCTCCACGGTCCTTCTCAGCTGCGAGTAGCAGCGCTCGCAGTACACAGAGCTTCGCAAGGCCCGAAGACCCGGAGGGAAGTATCGCACACGAAAATGTGCCAGGACAGAGACGCGTTCTACGTTGTCCCTTCTCGTCATGCAGTTTGTGCCTCTGCTGCTTCTGCTGTTAGGAATCGCTCCTTGAAAGGCGAGCGAGAGCGTCCTTCCGGGTGCATTGCACTGAGTCGAGTGCTCGCTCGGGACTTTGCTCTCGGGGCCAAGGCAAGAGGGCGTGCTTGCCCGCAGAACTGAGAACACGCTGTTGGGCAGAGCTGCACCTGACCGCTGGAGTTCAGCTCTCGCCGGACGGCAGAAGGCGAAGAACGAAGCCGCTTGCGAGCGGCGCAGTGCAGCGAAGAGCTCTCCGAATTCGCCGCTAGCTCCACGGTCCTTCTCAGCTGCGAGTAGCAGCGCTCGCAGTACACAGAGCTTCGCAAGGCCCGAAGACCCGGAGGGAAGTATCGCACACGAAAATGTGCCAGGACAGAGACGCGTTCTACGTTGTCCCTTCTCGTCATGCAGTTTGTGCCTCTGCTGCTTCTGCTGTTAGGAATCGCTCCTTGAAAGGCGAGCGAGAGCGTCCTTCCGGGTGCATTGCACTGAGTCGAGTGCTCGCTCGGGACTTTGCACTCGGGGCCAAGGCAAGAGGGCGTGCTTGCCCGCAGAACTGAGAACACGCTGTTGGGCAGAGCTGCAGCTGACCGCTGGAGTTCAGCTCTCGCCGGACGGCAGAAGGCGAAGAACGAAGCCGCTTGCGAGCGGCGCAGTGCAGCGAAGAGCTCTCCGAATTCGCCGCTAACTCCACGGTCCTTCTCAGCTGCGAGTAGCAGCGCTCGCAGTACACAGAGCTTCGCAAGGCCCGAAGACCCGGAGGGAAGTATCGCACACGAAAATGTGCCAGGACAGAGACGTGTTCTACGTTGTCCCTTCTCGTCATGCAGTTTGTGCCTCTGCTGCTTCTGCTGTTAGGAATCGCTCCTTGAAAGACGAGCGAGAGCGTCCTTCCGGGTGCATTGCACTGAGTCGAGTGCTCGCTCGGGACTTTGCTCTCGGGGCCAAGGCAAGAGGGCGTGCTTGCCCGCAGAACTGAGAACACGCTGATGGGCAGAGCTGCAACTGACCGCTGGAGTTCAGCTCTCGCCGGACGGCAGAAGGCGAAGAACGAAGCCGCTTGCGAGCGGCGCAGTGCAGCGAAGAGCTCTCCGAATTCGCCGCTAGCTCCACGGTCCTTCTCAGCTGCGAGTAGCAGCGCTCGCAGTACACAGAGCTTCGCAAGGCCCGAAGACCCGGAGGGAAGTATCGCACACGAAAATGTGCCAGGACAGAGACGTGTTCTACGTTGTCCCTTCTCGTCATGCAGTTTGTGCCTCTGCTGCTTCTGCTGTTAGGAATCGCTCCTTGAAAGGCGAGCGAGAGCGTCCTTCCGGGTGCATTGCACTGAGTCGAGTGCTCGCTCGGGACTTTGCTCTCGGGACCAAGGCAAGAGGGCGTGCTTGCCCGCAGAACTGAGAACACGCTGTTGGGCAGAGCTGCAACTGACCGCTGGAGTTCAGCTCTCGCCGGACGGCAGAAGGCGAAGAACGAAGCCGCTTGCGAGCGGCGCAGTGCAGCGAAGAGCTCTCCGAATTCGCCGCTAGCTCCACGGTCCTTCTCAGCTGCGAGTAGCAGCGCTCGCAGTACACAGAGCTTCGCAAGGCCCGAAGACCCGGAGGGAAGTATCGCACACGAAAATGTGCCAGGACAGAGACGCGTTCTACGTTGTCCCTTCTCGTCATGCAGTTTGTGCCTCTGCTGCTTCTGCTGTTAGGAATCGCTCCTTGAAAGGCGAGCGAGAGCGTCCTTCCGGGTGCATTGCACTGAGTCGAGTGCTCGCTCGGGACTTTGCACTCGGGGCCAAGGCAAGAGGGCGTGCTTGCCCGCAGAACTGAGAACACGCTGTTGGGCAGAGCTGCACCTGACCGCTGGAGTTCAGCTCTCGCCGGACGGCAGAAGGCGAAGAACGAAGCCGCTTGCGAGCGGCGCAGTGCAGCGAAGAGCTCTCCGAATTCGCCGCTAGCTCCACGGTCCTTCTCAGCTGCGAGTAGCAGCGCTCGCAGTACACAGAGCTTCGCAAGGCCCGAAGACCCGGAGGGAAGTATCGCACACGAAAATGTGCCAGGACAGAGACGTTTTCTACGTTGTCCCTTCTCGTCATGCAGTTTGTGCCTCTGCTGCTTCTGCTGTTAGGAATCGCTCCTTGAAAGACGAGCGAGAGCGTCCTTCCGGGTGCATTGCACTGAGTCGAGTGCTCGCTCGGGACTTTGCTCTCGGGGCCAAGGCAAGAGGGCGTGCTTGCCCGCAGAACTGAGAACACGCTGTTGGGCAGAGCTGCAACTGACCGCTGGAGTTCAGCTCTCGCCGGACGGCAGAAGGCGAAGAACGAAGCCGCTTGCGAGCGGCGCAGTGCAGCGAAGAGCTCTCCGAATTCGCCGCTAGCTTCACGGTCCTTCTCAGCTGCGAGTAGCAGCGCTCGCAGTACACAGAGCTTCGCAAGGCCCGAAGACCCGGAGGGAAGTATCGCACACGAAAATGTGCCAGGACAGAGACGTGTTCTACGTTGTCCCTTCTCGTCATGCAGTTTGTGCCTCTGCTGCTTCTGCTGTTAGGAATCGCTCCTTGAAAGGCGAGCGAGAGCGTCCTTCCGGGTGCATTGCACTGAGTCGAGTGCTCGCTCGGGACTTTGCTCTCGGGGCCAAGGCAAGAGGGCGTGCTTGCCCGCAGAACTGAGAACACGCTGTTGGGCAGAGCTGCACCTGACCGCTGGAGTTCAGCTCTCGCCGGACGGCAGAAGGCGAAGAACGAAGCCGCTTGCGAGCGGCGCAGTGCAGCGAAGAGCTCTCCGAATTCGCCACTAGCTCCACGGTCCTTCTCAGCTGCGAGTAGCAGCGCTCGCAGTACACAGAGCTTCGCAAGGCCCGAAGACCCGGAGGGAAGTATCGCACACGAAAATGTGCCAGGACAGAGACGTGTTCTACGTTGTCCCTTCTCGTCATGCAGTTTGTGCCTCTGCTGCTTCTGCTGTAGGTAATCGCTCCTTGAAAGGCGAGCGAGAGCGTCCTTCCGGGTGCATTGCACTGAGTCGAGTGCTCGCTCGGGACTTTGCTCTCGGGGCCAAGGCAAGAGGGCGTGCTTGCCCGCAGAACTGAGAACACGCTGTTGGGCAGAGCTGCAACTGACCGCTGGAGTTCAGCTCTCGCCGGACGGCAGAAGGCGAAGAACGAAGCCGCTTGCGAGCGGCGCAGTGCAGCGAAGAGCTCTCCGAATTCGCCGCTAGCTCCACGGTCCTTCTCAGCTGCGAGTAGCAGCGCTCGCAGTACACAGAGCTTCGCAAGGCCCGAAGACCCGGAGGGAAGTATCGCACACGAAAATGTGCCAGGACAGAGACGTGTTCTACGTTGTCCCTTCTCGTCATGCAGTTTGTGCCTCTGCTGCTTCTGCTGTAGGAATCGCTCCTTGAAAGGCGAGCGAGAGCGTCCTTCCGGGTGCATTGCACTGAGTCGAGTGCTCGCTCGGGACTTTGCTCTCGGGGCCAAGGCAAGAGGGCGTGCTTGCCCGCAGAACTGAGAACACGCTGTTGGGCAGAGCTGCACCTGACCGCTGGAGTTCAGCTCTCGCCGGACGGCAGAAGGCGAAGAACGAAGCCGCTTGCGAGCGGCGCAGTGCAGCGAAGAGCTCTCCGAATTCGCCGCTAGCTCCACGGTCCTTCTCAGCTGCGAGTAGCAGCGCTCGCAGTACACAGAGCTTCGCAAGGCCCGAAGACCCGGAGGGAAGTATCGCACACGAAAATGTGCCAGGACAGAGACGTTTTCTACGTTGTCCCTTCTCGTCATGCAGTTTGTGCCTCTGCTGCTTCTGCTGTAGGTAATCGCTCCTTGAAAGGCGAGCGAGAGCGTCCTTCCGGGTGCATTGCACTGAGTCGAGTGCTCGCTCGGGACTTTGCTCTCGGGGCCAAGGCAAGAGGGCGTGCTTGCCCGGAGAACTGAGAACACGCTGTTGGGCAGAGCTGCAACTGACCGCTGGAGTTCAGCTCTCGCCGGACGGCAGAAGGCGAAGAACGAAGCCGCTTGCGAGCGGCGCAGTGCAGCGAAGAGCTCTCCGAATTCGCCGCTAGCTCCACGGTCCTTCTCAGCTGCGAGTAGCAGCGCTCGCAGTACACAGAGCTTCGCAAGGCCCGAAGACCCGGAGGGAAGTATCGCACACGAAAATGTGCCAGGACAGAGACGTGTTCTACGTTGTCCCTTCTCGTCATGCAGTTTGTGCCTCTGCTGCTTCTGCTGTTAGGAATCGCTCCTTGAAAGACGAGCGAGAGCGTCCTTCCGGGTGCATTGCACTGAGTCGAGTGCTCGCTCGGGACTTTGCTCTCGGGGCCAAGGCAAGAGGGCGTGCTTGCCCGCAGAACTGAGAACACGCTGTTGGGCAGAGCTGCAACTGACCGCTGGAGTTCAGCTCTCGCCGGACGGCAGAAGGCGAAGAACGAAGCCGCTTGCGAGCGGCGCAGTGCAGCGAAGAGCTCTCCGAATTCGCCGCTAGCTCCACGGTCCTTCTCAGCTGCGAGTAGCAGCGCTCGCAGTACACAGAGCTTCGCAAGGCCCGAAGACCCGGAGGGAAGTATCGCACACGAAAATGTGCCAGGACAGAGACGTTTTCTACGTTGTCCCTTCTCGTCATGCAGTTTGTGCCTCTGCTGCTTCTGCTGTAGGTAATCGCTCCTTGAAAGGCGAGCGAGAGCGTCCTTCCGGGTGCATTGCACTGAGTCGAGTGCTCGCTCGGGACTTTGCTCTCGGGGCCAAGGCAAGAGGGCGTGCTTGCCCGCAGAACTGAGAACACGCTGTTGGGCAGAGCTGCACCTGACCGCTGGAGTTCAGCTCTCGCCGGACGGCAGAAGGCGAAGAACGAAGCCGCTTGCGAGCGGCGCAGTGCAGCGAAGAGCTCTCCGAATTCGCCGCTAGCTCCACGGTCCTTCTCAGCTGCGAGTAGCAGCGCTCGCAGTACACAGAGCTTCGCAAGGCCCGAAGACCCGGAGGGAAGTATCGCACACGAAAATGTGCCAGGACAGAGACGTGTTCTACGTTGTCCCTTCTCGTCATGCAGTTTGTGCCTCTGCTGCTTCTGCTGTAGGTAATCGCTCCTTGAAAGGCGAGCGAGAGCGTCCTTCCGGGTGCATTGCACTGAGTCGAGTGCTCGCTCGGGACTTTGCTCTCGGGGCCAAGGCAAGAGGGCGTGCTTGCCCGCAGAACTGAGAACACGCTGTTGGGCAGAGCTGCAACTGACCGCTGGAGTTCAGCTCTCGCCGGACGGCAGAAGGCGAAGAACGAAGCCGCTTGCGAGCGGCGCAGTGCAGCGAAGAGCTCTCCGAATTCGCCGCTAGCTCCACGGTCCTTCTCAGCTGCGAGTAGCAGCGCTCGCAGTACACAGAGCTTCGCAAGGCCCGAAGACCCGGAGGGAAGTATCGCACACGAAAATGTGCCAGGACAGAGACGTGTTCTACGTTGTCCCTTCTCGTCATGCAGTTTGTGCCTCTGCTGCTTCTGCTGTTAGGAATCGCTCCTTGAAAGGCGAGCGAGAGCGTCCTTCCGGGTGCATTGCACTGAGTCGAGTGCTCGCTCGGGACTTTGCTCTCGGGGCCAAGGCAAGAGGGCGTGCTTGCCCGGAGAACTGAGAACACGCTGTTGGGCAGAGCTGCAACTGACCGCTGGAGTTCAGCTCTCGCCGGACGGCAGAAGGCGAAGAACGAAGCCGCTTGCGAGCGGCGCAGTGCAGCGAAGAGCTCTCCGAATTCGCCGCTAGCTCCACGGTCCTTCTCAGCTGCGAGTAGCAGCGCTCGCAGTACACAGAGCTTCGCAAGGCCCGAAGACCCGGAGGGAAGTATCGCACACGAAAATGTGCCAGGACAGAGACGTGTTCTACGTTGTCCCTTCTCGTCATGCAGTTTGTGCCTCTGCTGCTTCTGCTGTTAGGAATCGCTCCTTGAAAGACGAGCGAGAGCGTCCTTCCGGGTGCATTGCACTGAGTCGAGTGCTCGCTCGGGACTTTGCTCTCGGGGCCAAGGCAAGAGGGCGTGCTTGCCCGCAGAACTGAGAACACGCTGTTGGGCAGAGCTGCAACTGACCGCTGGAGTTCAGCTCTCGCCGGACGGCAGAAGGCGAAGAACGAAGCCGCTTGCGAGCGGCGCAGTGCAGCGAAGAGCTCTCCGAATTCGCCGCTAGCTCCACGGTCCTTCTCAGCTGCGAGTAGCAGCGCTCGCAGTACACAGAGCTTCGCAAGGCCCGAAGACCCGGAGGGAAGTATCGCACACGAAAATGTGCCAGGACAGAGACGTTTTCTACGTTGTCCCTTCTCGTCATGCAGTTTGTGCCTCTGCTGCTTCTGCTGTAGGTAATCGCTCCTTGAAAGGCGAGCGAGAGCGTCCTTCCGGGTGCATTGCACTGAGTCGAGTGCTCGCTCGGGACTTTGCTCTCGGGGCCAAGGCAAGAGGGCGTGCTTGCCCGGAGAACTGAGAACACGCTGTTGGGCAGAGCTGCAACTGACCGCTGGAGTTCAGCTCTCGCCGGACGGCAGAAGGCGAAGAACGAAGCCGCTTGCGAGCGGCGCAGTGCAGCGAAGAGCTCTCCGAATTCGCCGCTAGCTCCACGGTCCTTCTCAGCTGCGAGTAGCAGCGCTCGCAGTACACAGAGCTTCGCAAGGCCCGAAGACCCGGAGGGAAGTATCGCACACGAAAATGTGCCAGGACAGAGACGTGTTCTACGTTGTCCCTTCTCGTCATGCAGTTTGTGCCTCTGCTGCTTCTGCTGTTAGGAATCGCTCCTTGAAAGACGAGCGAGAGCGTCCTTCCGGGTGCATTGCACTGAGTCGAGTGCTCGCTCGGGACTTTGCTCTCGGGGCCAAGGCAAGAGGGCGTGCTTGCCCGCAGAACTGAGAACACGCTGTTGGGCAGAGCTGCACCTGACCGCTGGAGTTCAGCTCTCGCCGGACGGCAGAAGGCGAAGAACGAAGCCGCTTGCGAGCGGCGCAGTGCAGCGAAGAGCTCTCCGAATTCGCCGCTAGCTCCACGGTCCTTCTCAGCTGCGAGTAGCAGCGCTCGCAGTACACAGAGCTTCGCAAGGCCCGAAGACCCGGAGGGAAGTATCGCACACGAAAATGTGCCAGGACAGAGACGTGTTCTACGTTGTCCCTTCTCGTCATGCAGTTTGTGCCTCTGCTGCTTCTGCTGTTAGGAATCGCTCCTTGAAAGGCGAGCGAGAGCGTCCTTCCGGGTGCATTGCACTGAGTCGAGTGCTCGCTCGGGACTTTGCTCTCGGGGCCAAGGCAAGAGGGCGTGCTTGCCCGCAGAACTGAGAACACGCTGTTGGGCAGAGCTGCAACTGACCGCTGGAGTTCAGCTCTCGCCGGACGGCAGAAGGCGAAGAACGAAGCCGCTTGCGAGCGGCGCAGTGCAGCGAAGAGCTCTCCGAATTCGCCGCTAGCTCCACGGTCCTTCTCAGCTGCGAGTAGCAGCGCTCGCAGTACACAGAGCTTCGCAAGGCCCGAAGACCCGGAGGGAAGTATCGCACACGAAAATGTGCCAGGACAGAGACGTGTTCTACGTTGTCCCTTCTCGTCATGCAGTTTGTGCCTCTGCTGCTTCTGCTGTAGGTAATCGCTCCTTGAAAGACGAGCGAGAGCGTCCTTCCGGGTGCATTGCACTGAGTCGAGTGCTCGCTCGGGACTTTGCTCTCGGGGCCAAGGCAAGAGGGCGTGCTTGCCCGCAGAACTGAGAACACGCTGTTGGGCAGAGCTGCAACTGACCGCTGGAGTTCAGCTCTCGCCGGACGGCAGAAGGCGAAGAACGAAGCCGCTTGCGAGCGGCGCAGTGCAGCGAAGAGCTCTCCGAATTCGCCGCTAGCTCCACGGTCCTTCTCAGCTGCGAGTAGCAGCGCTCGCAGTACACAGAGCTTCGCAAGGCCCGAAGACCCGGAGGGAAGTATCGCACACGAAAATGTGCCAGGACAGAGACGTGTTCTACGTTGTCCCTTCTCGTCATGCAGTTTGTGCCTCTGCTGCTTCTGCTGTTAGGAATCGCTCCTTGAAAGGCGAGCGAGAGCGTCCTTCCGGGTGCATTGCACTGAGTCGAGTGCTCGCTCGGGACTTTGCTCTCGGGGCCAAGGCAAGAGGGCGTGCTTGCCCGCAGAACTGAGAACACGCTGTTGGGCAGAGCTGCACCTGACCGCTGGAGTTCAGTTCTCGCCGGACGGCAGAAGGCGAAGAACGAAGCCGCTTGCGAGCGGCGCAGTGCAGCGAAGAGCTCTCCGAATTCGCCGCTAGCTCCACGGTCCTTCTCAGCTGCGAGTAGCAGCGCTCGCAGTACACAGAGCTTCGCAAGGCCCGAAGACCCGGAGGGAAGTATCGCACACGAAAATGTGCCAGGACAGAGACGTGTTCTACGTTGTCCCTTCTCGTCATGCAGTTTGTGCCTCTGCTGCTTCTGCTGTTAGGAATCGCTCCTTGAAAGGCGAGCGAGAGCGTCCTTCCGGGTGCATTGCACTGAGTCGAGTGCTCGCTCGGGACTTTGCTCTCGGGGCCAAGGCAAGAGGGCGTGCTTGCCCGCAGAACTGAGAACACGCTGTTGGGCAGAGCTGCAACTGACCGCTGGAGTTCAGCTCTCGCCGGACGGCAGAAGGCGAAGAACGAAGCCGCTTGCGAGCGGCGCAGTGCAGCGAAGAGCTCTCTGAATTCGCCGCTAGCTCCACGGTCCTTCTCAGCTGCGAGTAGCAGCGCTCGCAGTACACAGAGCTTCGCAAGGCCCGAAGACCCGGAGGGAAGTATCGCACACGAAAATGTGCCAGGACAGAGACGTGTTCTACGTTGTCCCTTCTCGTCATGCAGTTTGTGCCTCTGCTGCTTCTGCTGTAGGTAATCGCTCCTTGAAAGACGAGCGAGAGCGTCCTTCCGGGTGCATTGCACTGAGTCGAGTGCTCGCTCGGGACTTTGCTCTCGGGGCCAAGGCAAGAGGGCGTGCTTGCCCGCAGAACTGAGAACACGCTGTTGGGCAGAGCTTCAACTGACCGCTGGAGTTCAGCTCTCGCCGGACGGCAGAAGGCGAAGAACGAAGCCGCTTGCGAGCGGCGCAGTGCAGCGAAGAGCTCTCCGAATTCGCCGCTAGCTCCACGGTCCTTCTCAGCTGCGAGTAGCAGCGCTCGCAGTACACAGAGCTTCGCAAGGCCCGAAGACCCGGAGGGAAGTATCGCACACGAAAATGTGCCAGGACAGAGACGTGTTCTACGTTGTCCCTTCTCGTCATGCAGTTTGTGCCTCTGCTGCATCTGCTGTTAGGAATCGCTCCTTGAAAGGCGAGCGAGAGCGTCCTTCCGGGTGCATTGCACTGAGTCGAGTGCTCGCTCGGGACTTTGCTCTCGGGGCCAAGGCAAGAGGGCGTGCTTGCCCGCAGAACTGAGAACACGCTGTTGGGCAGAGCTGCACCTGACCGCTGGAGTTCAGCTCTCGCCGGACGGCAGAAGGCGAAGAACGAAGCCGCTTGCGAGCGGCGCAGTGCAGCGAAGAGCTCTCCGAATTCGCCGCTAGCTCCACGGTCCTTCTCAGCTGCGAGTAGCAGCGCTCGCAGTACACAGAGCTTCGCAAGGCCCGAAGACCCGGAGGGAAGTATCGCACACGAAAATGTGCCAGGACAGAGACGTGTTCTACGTTGTCCCTTCTCGTCATGCAGTTTGTGCCTCTGCTGCTTCTGCTGTTAGGAATCGCTCCTTGAAAGGCGAGCGAGAGCGTCCTTCCGGGTGCATTGCACTGAGTCGAGTGCTCGCTCGGGACTTTGCTCTCGGGGCCAAGGCAAGAGGGCGTGCTTGCCCGCAGAACTGAGAACACGCTGTTGGGCAGAGCTGCAACTGACCGCTGGAGTTCAGCTCTCGCCGGACGGCAGAAGGCGAAGAACGAAGCCGCTTGCGAGCGGCGCAGTGCAGCGAAGAGCTCTCCGAATTCGCCGCTAGCTCCACGGTCCTTCTCAGCTGCGAGTAGCAGCGCTCGCAGTACACAGAGCTTCGCAAGGCCCGAAGACCCGGAGGGAAGTATCGCACACGAAAATGTGCCAGGACAGAGACGTGTTCTACGTTGTCCCTTCTCGTCATGCAGTTTGTGCCTCTGCTGCTTCTGCTGTTAGGAATCGCTCCTTGAAAGACGCTCGAGAGCGTCCCTTCCGGGTGCATTGCACTGAGTCGAGTGCTCGCTCGGGACTTTGCTCTCGGGGCCAAGGCAAGAGGGCGTGCTTGCCCGCAGAACTGAGAACACGCTGTTGGGCAGAGCTGCAACTGACCGCTGGAGTTCAGCTCTCGCCGGACGGCAGAAGGCGAAGAACGAAGCCGCTTGCGAGCGGCGCAGTGCAGCGAAGAGCTCTCCGAATTCGCCGCTAGTTCCACGGTCCTTCTCAGCTGCGAGTAGCAGCGCTCGCAGTACACAGAGCTTCGCAAGGCCCGAAGACCCGGAGGGAAGTATCGCACACGAAAATGTGCCAGGACAGAGACGTGTTCTACGTTGTCCCTTCTCGTCATGCAGTTTGTGCCTCTGCTGCTTCTGCTGTTAGGAATCGCTCCTTGAAAGGCGAGCGAGAGCGTCCTTCCGGGTGCATTGCACTGAGTCGAGTGCTCGCTCGGGACTTTGCTCTCGGGGCCAAGGCAAGAGGGCGTGCTTGCCCGCAGAACTGAGAACACGCTGTTGGGCAGAGCTGCACCTGACCGCTGGAGTTCAGCTCTCGCCGGACGGCAGAAGGCGAAGAACGAAGCCGCTTGCGAGCGGCGCAGTGCAGCGAAGAGCTCTCCGAATTCGCCGCTAGCTCCACGGTCCTTCTCAGCTGCGAGTAGCAGCGCTCGCAGTACACAGAGCTTCGCAAGGCCCGAAGACCCGGAGGGAAGTATCGCACACGAAAATGTGCCAGGACAGAGACGTGTTCTACGTTGTCCCTTCTCGTCATGCAGTTTGTGCCTCTGCTGCTTCTGCTGTAGGTAATCGCTCCTTGAAAGACGAGCGAGAGCGTCCTTCCGGGTGCATTGCACTGAGTCGAGTGCTCGCTCGGGACTTTGCTCTCGGGGCCAAGGCAAGAGGGCGTGCTTGCCCGCAGAACTGAGAACACGCTGTTGGGCAGAGCTGCAACTGACCGCTGGAGTTCAGCTCTCGCCGGACGGCAGAAGGCGAAGAACGAAGCCGCTTGCGAGCGGCGCAGTGCAGCGAAGAGCTCTCCGAATTCGCCGCTAGCTCCACGGTCCTTCTCAGCTGCGAGTAGCAGCGCTCGCAGTACACAGAGCTTCGCAAGGCCCGAAGACCCGGAGGGAAGTATCGCACACGAAAATGTGCCAGGACAGAGACGTGTTCTACGTTGTCCCTTCTCGTCATGCAGTTTGTGCCTCTGCTGCTTCTGCTGTTAGGAATCGCTCCTTGAAAGGCGAGCGAGAGCGTCCTTCCGGGTGCATTGCACTGAGTCGAGTGCTCGCTCGGGACTTTGCTCTCGGGGCCAAGGCAAGAGGGCGTGCTTGCCCGCAGAACTGAGAACACGCTGTTGGGCAGAGCTGCACCTGACCGCTGGAGTTCAGCTCTCGCCGGACGGCAGAAGGCGAAGAACGAAGCCGCTTGCGAGCGGCGCAGTGCAGCGAAGAGCTCTCCGAATTCGCCGCTAGCTCCACGGTCCTTCTCAGCTGCGAGTAGCAGCGCTCGCAGTACACAGAGCTTCGCAAGGCCCGAAGACCCGGAGGGAAGTATCGCACACGAAAATGTGCCAGGACAGAGACGTGTTCTACGTTGTCCCTTCTCGTCATGCAGTTTGTGCCTCTGCTGCTTCTGCTGTTAGGAATCGCTCCTTGAAAGGCGAGCGAGAGCGTCCTTCCGGGTGCATTGCACTGAGTCGAGTGCTCGCTCGGGACTTTGCTCTCGGGGCCAAGGCAAGAGGGCGTGCTTGCCCGCAGAACTGAGAACACGCTGTTGGGCAGAGCTGCAACTGACCGCTGGAGTTCAGCTCTCGCCGGACGGCAGAAGGCGAAGAACGAAGCCGCTTGCGAGCGGCGCAGTGCAGCGAAGAGCTCTCTGAATTCGCCGCTAGCTCCACGGTCCTTCTCAGCTGCGAGTAGCAGCGCTCGCAGTACACAGAGCTTCGCAAGGCCCGAAGACCCGGAGGGAAGTATCGCACACGAAAATGTGCCAGGACAGAGACGTGTTCTACGTTGTCCCTTCTCGTCATGCAGTTTGTGCCTCTGCTGCTTCTGCTGTAGGTAATCGCTCCTTGAAAGACGAGCGAGAGCGTCCTTCCGGGTGCATTGCACTGAGTCGAGTGCTCGCTCGGGACTTTGCTCTCGGGGCCAAGGCAAGAGGGCGTGCTTGCCCGCAGAACTGAGAACACGCTGTTGGGCAGAGCTTCAACTGACCGCTGGAGTTCAGCTCTCGCCGGACGGCAGAAGGCGAAGAACGAAGCCGCTTGCGAGCGGCGCAGTGCAGCGAAGAGCTCTCCGAATTCGCCGCTAGCTCCACGGTCCTTCTCAGCTGCGAGTAGCAGCGCTCGCAGTACACAGAGCTTCGCAAGGCCCGAAGACCCGGAGGGAAGTATCGCACACGAAAATGTGCCAGGACAGAGACGTGTTCTACGTTGTCCCTTCTCGTCATGCAGTTTGTGCCTCTGCTGCATCTGCTGTTAGGAATCGCTCCTTGAAAGGCGAGCGAGAGCGTCCTTCCGGGTGCATTGCACTGAGTCGAGTGCTCGCTCGGGACTTTGCTCTCGGGGCCAAGGCAAGAGGGCGTGCTTGCCCGCAGAACTGAGAACACGCTGTTGGGCAGAGCTGCACCTGACCGCTGGAGTTCAGCTCTCGCCGGACGGCAGAAGGCGAAGAACGAAGCCGCTTGCGAGCGGCGCAGTGCAGCGAAGAGCTCTCCGAATTCGCCGCTAGCTCCACGGTCCTTCTCAGCTGCGAGTAGCAGCGCTCGCAGTACACAGAGCTTCGCAAGGCCCGAAGACCCGGAGGGAAGTATCGCACACGAAAATGTGCCAGGACAGAGACGTGTTCTACGTTGTCCCTTCTCGTCATGCAGTTTGTGCCTCTGCTGCTTCTGCTGTTAGGAATCGCTCCTTGAAAGGCGAGCGAGAGCGTCCTTCCGGGTGCATTGCACTGAGTCGAGTGCTCGCTCGGGACTTTGCTCTCGGGGCCAAGGCAAGAGGGCGTGCTTGCCCGCAGAACTGAGAACACGCTGTTGGGCAGAGCTGCAACTGACCGCTGGAGTTCAGCTCTCGCCGGACGGCAGAAGGCGAAGAACGAAGCCGCTTGCGAGCGGCGCAGTGCAGCGAAGAGCTCTCCGAATTCGCCGCTAGCTCCACGGTCCTTCTCAGCTGCGAGTAGCAGCGCTCGCAGTACACAGAGCTTCGCAAGGCCCGAAGACCCGGAGGGAAGTATCGCACACGAAAATGTGCCAGGACAGAGACGTGTTCTACGTTGTCCCTTCTCGTCATGCAGTTTGTGCCTCTGCTGCTTCTGCTGTTAGGAATCGCTCCTTGAAAGACGCTCGAGAGCGTCCCTTCCGGGTGCATTGCACTGAGTCGAGTGCTCGCTCGGGACTTTGCTCTCGGGGCCAAGGCAAGAGGGCGTGCTTGCCCGCAGAACTGAGAACACGCTGTTGGGCAGAGCTGCAACTGACCGCTGGAGTTCAGCTCTCGCCGGACGGCAGAAGGCGAAGAACGAAGCCGCTTGCGAGCGGCGCAGTGCAGCGAAGAGCTCTCCGAATTCGCCGCTAGTTCCACGGTCCTTCTCAGCTGCGAGTAGCAGCGCTCGCAGTACACAGAGCTTCGCAAGGCCCGAAGACCCGGAGGGAAGTATCGCACACGAAAATGTGCCAGGACAGAGACGTGTTCTACGTTGTCCCTTCTCGTCATGCAGTTTGTGCCTCTGCTGCTTCTGCTGTTAGGAATCGCTCCTTGAAAGGCGAGCGAGAGCGTCCTTCCGGGTGCATTGCACTGAGTCGAGTGCTCGCTCGGGACTTTGCTCTCGGGGCCAAGGCAAGAGGGCGTGCTTGCCCGCAGAACTGAGAACACGCTGTTGGGCAGAGCTGCAACTGACCGCTGGAGTTCAGCTCTCGCCGGACGGCAGAAGGCGAAGAACGAAGCCGCTTGCGAGCGGCGCAGTGCAGCGAAGAGCTCTCTGAATTCGCCGCTAGCTCCACGGTCCTTCTCAGCTGCGAGTAGCAGCGCTCGCAGTACACAGAGCTTCGCAAGGCCCGAAGACCCGGAGGGAAGTATCGCACACGAAAATGTGCCAGGACAGAGACGTGTTCTACGTTGTCCCTTCTCGTCATGCAGTTTGTGCCTCTGCTGCTTCTGCTGTAGGTAATCGCTCCTTGAAAGACGAGCGAGAGCGTCCTTCCGGGTGCATTGCACTGAGTCGAGTGCTCGCTCGGGACTTTGCTCTCGGGGCCAAGGCAAGAGGGCGTGCTTGCCCGCAGAACTGAGAACACGCTGTTGGGCAGAGCTTCAACTGACCGCTGGAGTTCAGCTCTCGCCGGACGGCAGAAGGCGAAGAACGAAGCCGCTTGCGAGCGGCGCAGTGCAGCGAAGAGCTCTCCGAATTCGCCGCTAGCTCCACGGTCCTTCTCAGCTGCGAGTAGCAGCGCTCGCAGTACACAGAGCTTCGCAAGGCCCGAAGACCCGGAGGGAAGTATCGCACACGAAAATGTGCCAGGACAGAGACGTGTTCTACGTTGTCCCTTCTCGTCATGCAGTTTGTGCCTCTGCTGCATCTGCTGTTAGGAATCGCTCCTTGAAAGGCGAGCGAGAGCGTCCTTCCGGGTGCATTGCACTGAGTCGAGTGCTCGCTCGGGACTTTGCTCTCGGGGCCAAGGCAAGAGGGCGTGCTTGCCCGCAGAACTGAGAACACGCTGTTGGGCAGAGCTGCACCTGACCGCTGGAGTTCAGCTCTCGCCGGACGGCAGAAGGCGAAGAACGAAGCCGCTTGCGAGCGGCGCAGTGCAGCGAAGAGCTCTCCGAATTCGCCGCTAGCTCCACGGTCCTTCTCAGCTGCGAGTAGCAGCGCTCGCAGTACACAGAGCTTCGCAAGGCCCGAAGACCCGGAGGGAAGTATCGCACACGAAAATGTGCCAGGACAGAGACGTGTTCTACGTTGTCCCTTCTCGTCATGCAGTTTGTGCCTCTGCTGCTTCTGCTGTTAGGAATCGCTCCTTGAAAGGCGAGCGAGAGCGTCCTTCCGGGTGCATTGCACTGAGTCGAGTGCTCGCTCGGGACTTTGCTCTCGGGGCCAAGGCAAGAGGGCGTGCTTGCCCGCAGAACTGAGAACACGCTGTTGGGCAGAGCTGCAACTGACCGCTGGAGTTCAGCTCTCGCCGGACGGCAGAAGGCGAAGAACGAAGCCGCTTGCGAGCGGCGCAGTGCAGCGAAGAGCTCTCCGAATTCGCCGCTAGCTCCACGGTCCTTCTCAGCTGCGAGTAGCAGCGCTCGCAGTACACAGAGCTTCGCAAGGCCCGAAGACCCGGAGGGAAGTATCGCACACGAAAATGTGCCAGGACAGAGACGTGTTCTACGTTGTCCCTTCTCGTCATGCAGTTTGTGCCTCTGCTGCTTCTGCTGTTAGGAATCGCTCCTTGAAAGACGCTCGAGAGCGTCCCTTCCGGGTGCATTGCACTGAGTCGAGTGCTCGCTCGGGACTTTGCTCTCGGGGCCAAGGCAAGAGGGCGTGCTTGCCCGCAGAACTGAGAACACGCTGTTGGGCAGAGCTGCAACTGACCGCTGGAGTTCAGCTCTCGCCGGACGGCAGAAGGCGAAGAACGAAGCCGCTTGCGAGCGGCGCAGTGCAGCGAAGAGCTCTCCGAATTCGCCGCTAGTTCCACGGTCCTTCTCAGCTGCGAGTAGCAGCGCTCGCAGTACACAGAGCTTCGCAAGGCCCGAAGACCCGGAGGGAAGTATCGCACACGAAAATGTGCCAGGACAGAGACGTGTTCTACGTTGTCCCTTCTCGTCATGCAGTTTGTGCCTCTGCTGCTTCTGCTGTTAGGAATCGCTCCTTGAAAGGCGAGCGAGAGCGTCCTTCCGGGTGCATTGCACTGAGTCGAGTGCTCGCTCGGGACTTTGCTCTCGGGGCCAAGGCAAGAGGGCGTGCTTGCCCGCAGAACTGAGAACACGCTGTTGGGCAGAGCTGCACCTGACCGCTGGAGTTCAGCTCTCGCCGGACGGCAGAAGGCGAAGAACGAAGCCGCTTGCGAGCGGCGCAGTGCAGCGAAGAGCTCTCCGAATTCGCCGCTAGCTCCACGGTCCTTCTCAGCTGCGAGTAGCAGCGCTCGCAGTACACAGAGCTTCGCAAGGCCCGAAGACCCGGAGGGAAGTATCGCACACGAAAATGTGCCAGGACAGAGACGTGTTCTACGTTGTCCCTTCTCGTCATGCAGTTTGTGCCTCTGCTGCTTCTGCTGTTAGGAATCGCTCCTTGAAAGACGAGCGAGAGCGTCCTTCCGGGTGCATTGCACTGAGTCGAGTGCTCGCTCGGGACTTTGCTCTCGGGGCCAAGGCAAGAGGGCGTGCTTGCCCGCAGAACTGAGAACACGCTGTTGGGCAGAGCTGCAACTGACCGCTGGAGTTCAGCTCTCGCCGGACGGCAGAAGGCGAAGAACGAAGCCGCTTGCGAGCGGCGCAGTGCAGCGAAGAGCTCTCCGAATTCGCCGCTAGCTCCACGGTCCTTCTCAGCTGCGAGTAGCAGCGCTCGCAGTACACAGAGCTTCGCAAGGCCCGAAGACCCGGAGGGAAGTATCGCACACGAAAATGTGCCAGGACAGAGACGTGTTCTACGTTGTCCCTTCTCGTCATGCAGTTTGTGCCTCTGCTGCTTCTGCTGTTAGGAATCGCTCCTTGAAAGGCGAGCGAGAGCGTCCTTCCGGGTGCATTGCACTGAGTCGAGTGCTCGCTCGGGACTTTGCACTCGGGGCCAAGGCAAGAGGGCGTGCTTGCCCGCAGAACTGAGAACACGCTGATGGGCAGAGCTGCAACTGACCGCTGGAGTTCAGCTCTCGCCGGACGGCAGAAGGCGAAGAACGAAGCCGCTTGCGAGCGGCGCAGTGCAGCGAAGAGCTCTCCGAATTCGCCGCTAGCTCCACGGTCCTTCTCAGCTGCGAGTAGCAGCGCTCGCAGTACACAGAGCTTCGCAAGGCCCGAAGACCCGGAGGGAAGTATCGCATACGAAAATGTGCCAGGACAGAGACGTGTTCTACGTTGTCCCTTCTCGTCATGCAGTTTGTGCCTCTGCTGCTTCTGCTGTTAGGAATCGCTCCTTGAAAGACGAGCGAGAGCGTCCTTCCGCGTGCATTGCACTGAGTCGAGTGCTCGCTCGGGACTTTGCTCTCGGGGCCAAGGCAAGAGGGCGTGCTTGCCCGCAGAACTGAGAACACGCTGTTGGGCAGAGCTGCAACTGACCGCTGGAGTTCAGCTCTCGCCGGACGGCAGAAGGCGAAGAACGAAGCCGCTTGCGAGCGGCGCAGTGCAGCGAAGAGCTCTCCGAATTCGCCGCTAGCTCCACGGTCCTTCTCAGCTGCGAGTAGCAGCGCTCGCAGTACACAGAGCTTCGCAAGGCCCGAAGACCCGGAGGGAAGTATCGCACACGAAAATGTGCCAGGACAGAGACGTGTTCTACGTTGTCCCTTCTCGTCATGCAGTTTGTGCCTCTGCTGCTTCTGCTGTTAGGAATCGCTCCTTGAAAGACGAGCGAGAGCGTCCTTCCGGGTGCATTGCACTGAGTCGAGTGCTCGCTCGGGACTTTGCTCTCGGGGCCAAGGCAAGAGGGCGTGCTTGCCCGCAGAACTGAGAACACGCTGTTGGGCAGAGCTGCAACTGACCGCTGGAGTTCAGCTCTCGCCGGACGGCAGAAGGCGAAGAACGAAGCCGCTTGCGAGCGGCGCAGTGCAGCGAAGAGCTCTCCGAATTCGCCGCTAGCTCCACGGTCCTTCTCAGCTGCGAGTAGCAGCGCTCGCAGTACACAGAGCTTCGCAAGGCCCGAAGACCCGGAGGGAAGTATCGCACACGGAAATGTGCCAGGACAGAGACGTGTTCTACGTTGTCCCTTCTCGTCATGCAGTTTGTGCCTCTGCTGCTTCTGCTGTTAGGAATCGCTCCTTGAAAGACGAGCGAGAGCGTCCTTCCGGGTGCATTGCACTGAGTCGAGTGCTCGCTCGGGACTTTGCTCTCGGGGCCAAGGCAAGAGGGCGTGCTTGCCCGCAGAACTGAGAACACGCTGTTGGGCAGAGCTGCAACTGACCGCCGGAGTTCAGCTCTCGCCGGACGGCAGAAGGCGAAGAACGAAGCCGCTTGCGAGCGGCGCAGTGCAGCGAAGAGCTCTCCGAATTCGCCGCCAGCTCCACGGTCCTTCTCACCTGCGAGTAGCAGCGCTCGCAGTACACGGGGCTTCGCAAGGCCCGAAGACCCGGAGGGAAGTATGGCACACGAAAATGTGCCAGGACAGAGACGTGTTCTACGTTGTCCCTTCTCGTCATGCAGTTTGTGCCTCTGCTGCTTCTGCTGTTAGGAATCGCTCCTTGAAAGACGAGCGAGAGCGTCCTTCCGGGTGCATTGCACTGAGTCGAGTGCTCGCTCGGGACTTTGCACTCGGGGCCAAGGCAAGAGGGCGTGCTTGCCCGCAGAACTGAGAACACGCTGTTGGGCAGAGCTGCAACTGACCGCCGGAGTTCAGCTCTCGCCGGACGGCAGAAGGCGAAGAACGAAGCCGCTTGCGAGCGGCGCAGTGCAGCGAAGAGCTCACCGAATTCGCCGCTAGCTCCACGGTCCTTCTCAGCTGCGAGTAGCAGCGCTCGCAGTACACGGAGCTTCGCAAGGCCCAAAGACCCGGAGGGAAATATGGCACACGGAAATGTGCCAGGACAGAGACGTGTTCTACGTTGTCCCTTCTCGTCATGCAGTTTGTGCCTCTGCTGCTTCTGCTGTTGGGAATCGCTCCTTGAAAGGCGAGCGAGAGCGTCCTTCCGGGTGCATTGCACTGAGTCGAGTGCTCGCTCGGGACTTTGCTCTCGGGGCCAAGGCAAGAGGGCGTGCTTGCCCGCAGAACTGAGAACACGCTGTTGGGCAGAGCTGCAACTGACCGCCGGAGTTCAGCTCTCGCCGGACGGCAGAAGGCGAAGAACGAAGCCGCTTGCGAGCGGCGCAGTGCAGCGAAGAGCTCTCCGAATTCGCCGCTAGCTCCACGGTCCTTCTCAGCTGCGAGTAGCAGCGCTCGCAGTACACGGAGCTTCGCAAGGCCCGAAGACCCGGAGGGAAGTATGGCACACGGAAATGTGCCAGGACAGAGACGTGTTCTACGTTGTCCCTTCTCGTCATGCAGTTTGTGCCTCTGCTGCTTCTGCTGTTGGGAATCGCTCCTTGAAAGGCGAGCGAGAGCGTCCTTCCGGGTGCATTGCACTGAGTCGAGTGCTCGCTCGGGACTTTGCTCTCGGGGCCAAGGCAAGAGGGCGTGCTTGCCCGCAGAACTGAGAACACGCTGTTGGGCAGAGCTGCAACTGACCGCCGGAGTTCAGCTCTCGCCGGACGGCAGAAGGCGAAGAACGAAGCCGCTTGCGAGCGGCGCAGTGCAGCGAAGAGCTCTCCGAATTTGCCGCTAGCTCCAGGGTCCTTCTCAGCTGCGAGTAGCAGCGCTCGCAGTACACGGGGCTTCGCAAGGCCCGAAGACCCGGAGGGAAGTATGGCACACGAAAATGTGCCAGGACAGAGACGTGTTCTACGTTGTCCCTTCTCGTCATGCAGTTTGTGCCTCTGCTGCTTCTGCTGTTGGGAATCGCTCCTTGAAAGACGAGCGAGAGCGTCCTTCCGGGTGCATTGCACTGAGTCGAGTGCTCGCTCGGGACTTTGCTCTCGGGGCCAAGGCAAGAGGGCGTGCTTGCCCGCAGAACTGAGAACACGCTGTTGGGCAGAGCTGCAACTGACCGCCGGAGTTCAGCTCTCGCCGGACGGCAGAAGGCGAAGAACGAAGCCGCTTGCGAGCGGCGCAGTGCAGCGAAGAGCTCTCCGAATTCGCCGCTAGCTCCACGGTCCTTCTCAGCTGCGAGTAGCAGCGCTCGCAGTACACGGAGCTTCGCAAGGCCCGAAGACCCGGAGGGAAGTATGGCACACGGAAATTTGCCAGGACAGAGACGTGTTCTACGTTGTCCCTTCTCGTCATGCATTTTGTGCCTCTGCTGCTTCTGCTGTTGGGAATCGCTCCTTGAAAGGCGAGCGAGAGCGTCCTTCCGGGTGCATTGCACTGAGTCGAGTGCTCGCTCGGGACTTTGCTCTCGGGGCCAAGGCAAGAGGGCGTGCTTGCCCGCAGAACTGAGAACACGCTGTTGGGCAGAGCTGCAACTGACCGCCGGAGTTCAGCTCTCGCCGGACGGCAGAAGGCGAAGAACGAAGCCGCTTGCGAGCGGCGCAGTGCAGCGAAGAGCTCTCCGAATTCGCCGCTAGCTCCACGGTCCTTCTCAGCTGCGAGTAGCAGCGCTCGCAGTACACGGAGCTTCGCAAGGCCCGAAGACCCGGAGGGAAGTATGGCACACGAAAATGTGCCAGGACAGAGACGTGTTCTACGTTGTCCCTTCTCGTCATGCAGTTTGTGCCTCTGCTGCTTCTGCTGTTGGGAATCGCTCCTTGAAAGACGAGCGAGAGCGTCCTTCCGGGTGCATTGCACTGAGTCGAGTGCTCGCTCGGGACTTTGCTCTCGGGGCCAAGGCAAGAGGGCGTGCTTGCCCGCAGAACTGAGAACACGCTGTTGGGCAGAGCTGCAACTGACCGCCGGAGTTCAGCTCTCGCCGGACGGCAGAAGGCGAAGAACGAAGCCGCTTGCGAGCGGCGCAGTGCAGCGAAGAGCTCTCCGAATTCGCCGCTAGCTCCACGGTCCTTCTCAGCTGCGAGTAGCAGCGCTCGCAGAACACGGAGCTTCGCAAGGCCCGAAGACCCGGAGGGAAGTATGGCACACGAAAATGTGCCAGGACAGAGACGTGTTCTACGTTGTCCCTTCTCGTCATGCAGTTTGTGCCTCTGCTGCTTCTGCTGTTAGGAATCGCTCCTTGAAAGACGAGCGAGAGCGTCCTTCCGGGTGCATTGCACTGAGTCGAGTGCTCGCTCGGGACTTTGCTCTCGGGGCCAAGGCAAGAGGGCGTGCTTGCCCGCAGAACTGAGAACACGCTGTTGGTCAGAGCTGCAACTGACCGCCGGAGTTCAGCTCTCGCCGGACGGCAGAAGGCGAAGAACGAAGCCGCTTGCGAGCGGCGCAGTGCAGCGAAGAGCTCTCCGAATTCGCCGCTAGCTCCACGGTCCTTCTCAGCTGCGAGTAGCAGCGCTCGCAGTACACGGAGCTTCGCATGGCCCGAAGACCCGGAGGGAAGTATGGCACACGGAAATGTGCCAGGACAGAGACGTGTTCTACGTTGTCCCTTCTCGTCATGCAGTTTGTGCCTCTGCTGCTTCTGCTGTTAGGAATCGCTCCTTGAAAGGCGAGCGAGAGCGTCCTTCCGGGTGCATTGCACTGAGTCGAGTGCTCGCTCGGGACTTTGCTCTCGGGGCCAAGGCAAGAGGGCGTGCTTGCCCGCAGAACTGAGAACACGCTGTTGGGCAGAGCTGCAACTGACCGCCGGAGTTCAGCTCTCGCCGGACGGCAGAAGGCGAAGAACGAAGCCGCTTGCGAGCGGCGCAGTGCAGCGAAGAGCTCTCCGAATTCGCCGCTAGCTCCACGGTCCTTCTCAGCTGCGAGTAGCAGCGCTCGCAGTACACGGAGCTTCGCATGGCCCGAAGACCCGGAGGGAAGTATGGCACACGGAAATGTGCCAGGACAGAGACGTGTTCTACGTTGTCCCTTCTCGTCATGCAGTTTGTGCCTCTGCTGCTTCTGCTGTTAGGAATCGCTCCTTGAAAGGCGAGCGAGAGCGTCCTTCCGGGTGCATTGCACTGAGTCGAGTGCTCGCTCGGGACTTTGCTCTCGGGGCCAAGGCAAGAGGGCGTGCTTGCCCGCAGAACTGAGAACACGCTGTTGGGCAGAGCTGCAACTGACCGCCGGAGTTCAGCTCTCGCCGGACGGCAGAAGGCGAAGAACGAAGCCGCTTGCGAGCGGCGCAGTGCAGCGAAGAGCTCTCCGAATTCGCCGCTAGCTCCACGGTCCTTCTCAGCTGCGAGTAGCAGCGCTCGCAGTACACGGAGCTTCGCAAGGCCCGAAGACCCGGAGGGAAGTATGGCACACGGAAATGTGCCAGGACAGAGACGTGTTCTACGTTGTCCCTTCTCGTCATGCAGTTTGTGCCTCTGCTGCTTCTGCTGTTGGGAATCGCTCCTTGAAAGGCGAGCGAGAGCGTCCTTCCGGGTGCATTGCACTGAGTCGAGTGCTCGCTCGGGACTTTGCTCTCGGGGCCAAGGCAAGAGGGCGTGCTTGCCCGCAGAACTGAGAACACGCTGTTGGGCAGAGCTGCAACTGACCGCCGGAGTTCAGCTCTCGCCGGACGGCAGAAGGCGAAGAACGAAGCCGCTTGCGAGCGGCGCAGTGCAGCGAAGAGCTCTCCGAATTCGCCGCTAGCTCCAGGGTCCTTCTCAGCTGCGAGTAGCAGCGCTCGCAGTACACGGGGCTTCGCAAGGCCCGAAGACCCGGAGGGAAGTATGGCACACGAAAATGTGCCAGGACAGAGACGTGTTCTACGTTGTCCCTTCTCGTCATGCAGTTTGTGCCTCTGCTGCTTCTGCTGTTGGGAATCGCTCCTTGAAAGGCGAGCGAGAGCGTCCTTCCGGGTGCATTGCACTGAGTCGAGTGCTCGCTCGGGACTTTGCTCTCGGGGCCAAGGCAAGAGGGCGTACTTGCCCGCAGAACTGAGAACACGCTGTTGGGCAGAGCTGCAACTGACCGCCGGAGTTCAGCTCTCGCCGGACGGCAGAAGGCGAAGAACGAAGCCGCTTGCGAGCGGCGCAGTGCAGCGAAGAGCTCTCCGAATTCGCCGCTAGCTCCACGGTCCTTCTCAGCTGCGAGTAGCAGCGCTCGCAGTACACGGAGCTTCGCAAGGCCCGAAGACCCGGAGGGAAGTATGGCACACGGAAATGTGCCAGGACAGAGACGTGTTCTACGTTGTCCCTTCTCGTCATGCAGTTTGTGCCTCTGCTGCTTCTGCTGTTGGGAATCGCTCCTTGAAAGGCGAGCGAGAGCGTCCTTCCGGGTGCATTGCACTGAGTCGAGTGCTCGCTCGGGACTTTGCACTCGGGGCCAAGGCAAGAGGGCGTGCTTGCCCGCAGAACTGAGAACACGCTGTTGGTCAGAGCTGCAACTGACCGCCGGAGTTCAGCTCTCGCCGGACGGCAGAAGGCGAAGAACGAAGCCGCTTGCGAGCGGCGCAGTGCAGCGAAGAGCTCTCCGAATTCGCCGCTAGCTCCACGGTCCTTCTCAGCTGCGAGTAGCAGCGCTCGCAGTACACGGAGCTTCGCAAGGCCCGAAGACCCGGAGGGAAGTATGGCACACGGAAATGTGCCAGGACAGAGACGTGTTCTACGTTGTCCCTTCTCGTCATGCAGTTTGTGCCTCTGCTGCTTCTGCTGTTGGGAATCGCTCCTTGAAAGGCGAGCGAGAGCGTCCTTCCGGGTGCATTGCACTGAGTCGAGTGCTCGCTCGGGACTTTGCTCTCGGGGCCAAGGCAAGAGGGCGTGCTTGCCCGCAGAACTGAGAACACGCTGTTGGGCAGAGCTGCAACTGACCGCCGGAGTTCAGCTCTCGCCGGACGGCAGAAGGCGAAGAACGAAGCCGCTTGCGAGCGGCGCAGTGCAGCGAAGAGCTCTCCGAATTCGCCGCTAGCTCCACGGTCCTTCTCAGCTGCGAGTAGCAGCGCTCGCAGTACACGGAGCTTCGCAAGGCCCGAAGACCCGGAGGGAAGTATGGCACACGAAAATGTGCCAGGACAGAGACGTGTTCTACGTTGTCCCTTCTCGTCATGCAGTTTGTGCCTCTGCTGCTTCTGCTGTTGGGAATCGCTCCTTGAAAGACGAGCGAGAGCGTCCTTCCGGGTGCATTGCACTGAGTCGAGTGCTCGCTCGGGACTTTGCTCTCGGGGCCAAGGCAAGAGGGCGTGCTTGCCCGCAGAACTGAGAACACGCTGTTGGGCAGAGCTGCAACTGACCGCCGGAGTTCAGCTCTCGCCGGACGGCAGAAGGCGAAGAACGAAGCCGCTTGCGAGCGGCGCAGTGCAGCGAAGAGCTCTCCGAATTCGCCGCTAGCTCCACGGTCCTTCTCAGCTGCGAGTAGCAGCGCTCGCAGAACACGGAGCTTCGCAAGGCCCGAAGACCCGGAGGGAAGTATGGCACACGAAAATGTGCCAGGACAGAGACGTGTTCTACGTTGTCCCTTCTCGTCATGCAGTTTGTGCCTCTGCTGCTTCTGCTGTTAGGAATCGCTCCTTGAAAGACGAGCGAGAGCGTCCTTCCGGGTGCATTGCACTGAGTCGAGTGCTCGCTCGGGACTTTGCTCTCGGGGCCAAGGCAAGAGGGCGTGCTTGCCCGCAGAACTGAGAACACGCTGTTGGTCAGAGCTGCAACTGACCGCCGGAGTTCAGCTCTCGCCGGACGGCAGAAGGCGAAGAACGAAGCCGCTTGCGAGCGGCGCAGTGCAGCGAAGAGCTCTCCGAATTCGCCGCTAGCTCCACGGTCCTTCTCAGCTGCGAGTAGCAGCGCTGGCAGTACACGGAGCTTCGCATGGCCCGAAGACCCGGAGGGAAGTATGGCACACGGAAATGTGCCAGGACAGAGACGTGTTCTACGTTGTCCCTTCTCGTCATGCAGTTTGTGCCTCTGCTGCTTCTGCTGTTAGGAATCGCTCCTTGAAAGGCGAGCGAGAGCGTCCTTCCGGGTGCATTGCACTGAGTCGAGTGCTCGCTCGGGACTTTGCTCTCGGGGCCAAGGCAAGAGGGCGTGCTTGCCCGCAGAACTGAGAACACGCTGTTGGGCAGAGCTGCAACTGACCGCCGGAGTTCAGCTCTCGCCGGACGGCAGAAGGCGAAGAACGAAGCCGCTTGCGAGCGGCGCAGTGCAGCGAAGAGCTCTCCGAATTCGCCGCTAGCTCCACGGTCCTTCTCAGCTGCGAGTAGCAGCGCTCGCAGTACACGGAGCTTCGCATGGCCCGAAGACCCGGAGGGAAGTATGGCACACGGAAATGTGCCAGGACAGAGACGTGTTCTACGTTGTCCCTTCTCGTCATGCAGTTTGTGCCTCTGCTGCTTCTGCTGTTAGGAATCGCTCCTTGAAAGGCGAGCGAGAGCGTCCTTCCGGGTGCACTGCACTGAGTCGAGTGCTCGCTCGGGACTTTGCTCTCGGGGCCAAGGCAAGAGGGCGTGCTTGCCCGCAGAACTGAGAACACGCTGTTGGTCAGAGCTGCAACTGACCGCCGGAGTTCAGCTCTCGCCGGACGGCAGAAGGCGAAGAACGAAGCCGCTTGCGAGCGGCGCAGTGCAGCGAAGAGCTCTCCGAATTCGCCGCTAGCTCCACGGTCCTTCTCAGCTGCGAGTAGCAGCGCTCGCAGTACACGGAGCTTCGCAAGGCCCGAAGACCCGGAGGGAAGTATGGCACACGGAAATGTGCCAGGACAGAGACGTGTTCTACGTTGTCCCTTCTCGTCATGCAGTTTGTGCCTCTGCTGCTTCTGCTGTTAGGAATCGCTCCTTGAAAGGCGAGCGAGAGCGTCCTTCCGGGTGCATTGCACTGAGTCGAGTGCTCGCTCGGGACTTTGCTCTCGGGGCCAAGGCAAGAGGGCGTGCTTGCCCGCAGAACTGAGAACACGCTGTTGGTCAGAGCTGCAACTGACCGCCGGAGTTCAGCTCTCGCCGGACGGCAGAAGGCGAAGAACGAAGCCGCTTGCGAGCGGCGCAGTGCAGCGAAGAGCTCTCCGAATTCGCCGCTAGCTCCACGGTCCTTCTCAGCTGCGAGTAGCAGCGCTCGCAGTACACGGAGCTTCGCAAGGCCCGAAGACCCGGAGGGAAGTATGGCACACGGAAATGTGCCAGGACAGAGACGTGTTCTACGTTGTCCCTTCTCGTCATGCAGTTTGTGCCTCTGCTGCTTCTGCTGTTAGGAATCGCTCCTTGAAAGGCGAGCGAGAGCGTCCTTCCGGGTGCATTGCACTGAGTCGAGTGCTCGCTCGGGACTTTGCTCTCGGGGCCAAGGCAAGAGGGCGTGCTTGCCCGCAGAACTGAGAACACGCTGTTGGTCAGAGCTGCAACTGACCGCCGGAGTTCAGCTCTCGCCGGACGGCAGAAGGCGAAGAACGAAGCCGCTTGCGAGCGGCGCAGTGCAGCGAAGAGCTCTCCGAATTCGCCGCTAGCTCCACGGTCCTTCTCAGCTGCGAGTAGCAGCGCTCGCAGTACACGGAGCTTCGCATGGCCCGAAGACCCGGAGGGAAGTATGGCACACGGAAATGTGCCAGGACAGAGACGTGTTCTACGTTGTCCCTTCTCGTCATGCAGTTTGTGCCTCTGCTGCTTCTGCTGTTAGGAATCGCTCCTTGAAAGGCGAGCGAGAGCGTCCTTCCGGGTGCATTGCACTGAGTCGAGTGCTCGCTCGGGACTTTGCTCTCGGGGCCAAGGCAAGAGGGCGTGCTTGCCCGCAGAACTGAGAACACGCTGTTGGGCAGAGCTGCAACTGACCGCTGGAGTTCAGCTCTCGCCGGACGGCAGAAGGCGAAGAACGAAGCCGCTTGCGAGCGGCGCAGTGCAGCGAAGAGCTCTCCGAATTCGCCGCTAGCTCCACGGTCCTTCTCAGCTGCGAGTAGCAGCGCTCGCAGTACACAGAGCTTCGCAAGGCCCGAAGACCCGGAGGGAAGTATCGCACACGAAAATGTGCCAGGACAGAGACGTGTTCTACGTTGTCCCTTCTCGTCATGCAGTTTGTGCCTCTGCTTCTTCTGCTGTTAGGAATCGCTCCTTGAAAGGCGAGCGAGAGCGTCCTTCTGGGTGCATTGCACTGAGTCGAGTGCTCGCTCGGGACTTTGCACTCGGGGCCAAGGCAAGAGGGCGTGCTTGCCCGCAGAACTGAGAACACGCTGTTGGGCAGAGCTGCAAGTGACCGCCGGAGTTCAGCTCTCACCGGACGGCAGAAGGCGAAGAACGAAGCCGCTTGCGAGCGGCGCAGTGCAGCGAAGAGCTCTCCGAATTCGCCGCTAGCTCCACGGTCCTTCTCAGCTGCGAGTAGCAGCGCTCGCAGTACACAGAGCTTCGCAAGGCCCGAAGACCCGGAGGGAAGTATGGCACACGGAAATGTGCCAGGACAGAGACGTGTTCTACGTTGTCCCTTCTCGTCATGCAGTTTGTGCCTCTGCTGCTTCTGCTGTTGGGAATCGCTCCCTGAAAGGCGAGCGAGAGCGTCCTTCTGGGTGCATTGCACTGAGTCGAGTGCTCGCTCGGGACTTTGCACTCGGGGCCAAGGCAAGAGGGCGTGCTTGCCCGCAGAACTGAGAACACGCTGTTGGGCAGAGCTGCAAGTGACCGCCGGAGTTCAGCTCTCGGCGGACGGCAGAAGGCGAAGAACGAAGCCGCTTGCGAGCGGCGCAGTGCAGCGAAGAGCTCTCCGAATTCGCCGCTAGCTCCACGGTCCTTCTCAGCTGCGAGTAGCAGCGCTCGCAGTACACAGAGCTTCGCAAGGCCCGAAGACCCGGAGGGAAGTATCGCACACGAAAATGTGCCAGGACAGAGACGTGTTCTACGTTGTCCCTTCTCGTCATGCAGTTTGTGCCTCTGCTGCTTCTGCTGTTAGGAATCGCTCCCTGAAAGGCGAGCGAGAGCGTCCTTCTGGGTGCATTGCACTGAGTCGAGTGCTCGCTCGGGACTTTGCACTCGGGGCCAAGGCAAGAGGGCGTGCTTGCCCGCAGAACTGAGAACACGCTGTTGGGCAGAGCTGCAAGTGACCGCCGGAGTTCAGCTCTCGCCGGACGGCAGAAGGCGAAGAACGAAGCCGCTTGCGAGCGGCGCAGTGCAGCGAAGAGCTCTCCGAATTCGCCGCTAGCTCCACGGTCCTTCTCAGCTGCGAGTAGCAGCGCTCGCAGAACACAGAGCCTCGCAAGGCCCGAAGACCCGGAGGGAAGTATCGCACACGCAAATGTGCCAGGACAGAGACGTGTTCTACGTTGTCCCTTCTCGTCATGCAGTTTGTGCCTCTGCTGCTTCTGCTGTTAGGAATTGCTCCTTGAAAGGCGAGCGAGAGCGTCCTTCTGGGTGCATTGCACTGAGTCGAGTGCTCGCTCGGGACTTTGCACTCGGGGCCAAGGCAAGAGGGCGTGCTTGCCCGCAGAACTGAGAACACGCTGTTGGGCAGAGCTGCAAGTGACCGACGGAGTTCAGCTCTCGGCGGACGGCAGAAGGCGAAGAACGAAGCCGCTTGCGAGCGGCGCAGTGCAGCGAAGAGCTCTCCGGATTCGCCGCTAGCTCCACGGTCCTTCTCAGCTGCGAGTAGCAGCGCTCGCAGTACACAGAGCTTCGCAAGGCCCGAAGACCCGGAGGGAAGTATCGCACACGAAAATGTGCCAGGACAGAGACGTGTTCTACGTTGTCCCTTCTCGTCATGCAGTTTGTGCCTCTGCTGCTTCTGCTGTTGGGAATCGCTCCCTGAAAGGCGAGCGAGAGCGTCCTTCTGGGTGCATTGCACTGAGTCGAGTGCTCGCTCGGGACTTTGCACTCGGGGCCAAGGCAAGAGGGCGTGCTTGCCCGCAGAACTGAGAACACGCTGTTGGGCAGAGCTGCAAGTGACCGCCGGAGTTCAGCTCTCGCCGGACGGCAGAAGGCGAAGAACGAAGCCGCTTGCGAGCGGCGCAGTGCAGCGAAGAGCTCTCCGGATTCGCCGCTAGCTCCACGGTCCTTCTCAGCTGCGAGTAGCAGCGCTCGCAGTACACAGAGCTTCGCAAGGCCCGAAGACCCGGAGGGAAGTATCGCACACGAAAATGTGCCAGGACAGAGACGTGTTCTACGTTGTCCCTTCTCGTCATGCAGTTTGTGCCTCTGCTGCTTCTGCTGTTAAGAATCGCTCCTCGAAAGGCGAGCGAGAGCGTCCTTCTGGGTGCATTGCACTGAGTCGAGTGCTCGCTCGGGACTTTGCTCTCGGGGCCAAGGCAAGAGGGCGTGCTTGCCCGCAGAACTGAGAACACGCTGTTGGGCAGAGCTGCAGCTGACCGCCGGAGTTCAGCTCTCGCCGGACGGCAGAAGGCGAAGAACGAAGCCGCTTGCGAGCGGCGCAGTGCAGCGAAGAGCTCTCCGGATTCGCCGCTAGCTCCACGGTCCTTCTCAGCTGCGAGTAGCAGCGCTCGCAGTACACAGAGCCTCGCAAGGACCGAAGACCCGGAGGGAAGTATGGCACACGGAAATGTGCCAGGACAGAGACGTGTTCTACGTTGTCCCTTCTCGTCATGCAGTTTGTGCCTCTGCTGCTTCTGCTGTTGGGAATCGCTCCCTGAAAGGCGAGCGAGAGCGTCCTTCTGGGTGCATTGCACTGAGTCGAGTGCTCGCTCGGGACTTTGCACTCGGGGCCAAGGCAAGAGGGCGTGCTTGCCCGCAGATCTGAGAACACGCTGTTGGGCAGAGCTGCAAGTGACCGCCGGAGTTCAGCTCTCGGCAGACGGCAGAAGGCGAAGAACGAAGCCGCTTGCGAGCGGCGCAGTGCAGCGAAGAGCTCTCCGGATTCGCCGCTAGCTCCACGGTCCTTCTCAGCTGCGAGTAGCAGCGCTCGCAGTACACAGAGCTTCGCAAGGCCCGAAGACCCGGAGGGAAGTATGGCACACGGAAATGTGCCAGGACAGAGACGTGTTCTACGTTGTCCCTTCTCGTCATGCAGTTTGTGCCTCTGCTGCTTCTGCTGTTGGGAATCGCTCCCTGAAAGGCGAGCGAGAGCGTCCTTCTGGGTGCATTGCACTGAGTCGAGTGCTCGCTCGGGACTTTGCACTCGGGGCCAAGGCAAGAGGGCGTGCTTGCCCGCAGAACTGAGAACACGCTGTTGGGCAGAGCTGCAAGTGACCGCCGGAGTTCAGCTCTCGGCGGACGGCAGAAGGCGAAGAACGAAGCCGCTTGCGAGCGGCGCAGTGCAGCGAAGAGCTCTCCGAATTCGCCGCTAGCTCCACGGTCCTTCTCAGCTGCGAGTAGCAGCGCTCGCAGTACACAGAGCTTCGCAAGGCCCGAAGACCCGGAGGGAAGTATCGCACACGAAAATGTGCCAGGACAGAGACGTGTTCTACGTTGTCCCTTCTCGTCATGCAGTTTGTGCCTCTGCTGCTTCTGCTGTTAGGAATCGCTCCTTGAAAGGCGAGCGAGAGCGTCCTTCTGGGTGCATTGCACTGAGTCGAGTGCTCGCTCGGGACTTTGCTCTCGGGGCCAAGGCAAGAGGGCGTGCTTGCCCGCAGAACTGAGAACACGCTGTTGGGCAGAGCTGCAGCTGACCGCCGGAGTTCAGCTCTCGCCGGACGGCAGAAGGCGAAGAACGAAGCCGCTTGCGAGCGGCGCAGTGCAGCGAAGAGCTCTCCGAATTCGCCGCTAGCTCCACGGTCCTTCTCAGCTGCGAGTAGCAGCGCTCGCAGTACACAGAGCTTCGCAAGGCCCGAAGACCCGGAGGGAAGTATCGCACACGAAAATGTGCCAGGACAGAGACGTGTTCTACGTTGTCCCTTCTCGTCATGCAGTTTGTGCCTCTGCTGCTTCTGCTGTTAAGAATCGCTCCTCGAAAGGCGAGCGAGAGCGTCCTTCTGGGTGCATTGCACTGAGTCGAGTGCTCGCTCGGGACTTTGCACTCGGGGCCAAGGCAAGAGGGCGTGCTTGCCCGCAGAACTGAGAACACGCTGTTGGGCAGAGCTGCAGCTGACCGCCGGAGTTCAGCTCTCGCCGGACGGCAGAAGGCGAAGAACGAAGCCGCTTGCGAGCGGCGCAGTGCAGCGAAGAGCTCTCCGGATTCGCCGCTAGCTCCACGGTCCTTCTCAGCTGCGAGTAGCAGCGCTCGCAGTACACAGAGCCTCGCAAGGCCCGAAGACCCGGAGGGAAGTATCGCACACGCAAATGTGCCAGGACAGAGACGTGTTCTACGTTGTCCCTTCTCGTCATGCAGTTTGTGCCTCTGCTGCTTCTGCTGTTAGGAATCGCTCCCTGAAAGGCGAGCGAGAGCGTCCTTCTGGGTGCATTGCACTGAGTCGAGTGCTCGCTCGGGACTTTGCTCTCGGGGCCAAGGCAAGAGGGCGTGCTTGCCCGCAGAACTGAGAACACGCTGTTGGGCAGAGCTGCAGCTGACCGCCGGAGTTCAGCTCTCGCCGGACGGCAGAAGGCGAAGAACGAAGCCGCTTGCGAGCGGCGCAGTGCAGCGAAGAGCTCTCCGAATTCGCCGTTAGCTCCACGGTCCTTCTCAGCTGCGAGTAGCAGCGCTCGCAGTACACAGAGCTTCGCAAGGCCCGAAGACCCGGAGGGAAGTATGGCACACGGAAATGTGCCAGGACAGAGACGTGTTCTACGTTGTCCCTTCTCGTCATGCAGTTTGTGCCTCTGCTGCTTCTGCTGTTGGGAATCGCTCCCTGAAAGGCGAGCGAGAGCGTCCTTCTGGGTGCATTGCACTGAGTCGAGTGCTCGCTCGGGACTTTGCACTCGGGGCCAAGGCAAGAGGGCGTGCTTGCCCGCAGAACTGAGAACACGCTGTTGGGCAGAGCTGCAAGTGACCGCCGGAGTTCAGCTCTCGGCGGACGGCAGAAGGCGAAGAACGAAGCCGCTTGCGAGCGGCGCAGTGCAGCGAAGAGCACTCCGGATTCGCCGCTAGCTCCACGGTCCTTCTCAGCTGCGAGTAGCAGCGCTCGCAGTACACAGAGCTTCGCAAGGCCCGAAGACCCGGAGGGAAGTATGGCACACGGAAATGTGCCAGGACAGAGACGTGTTCTACGTTGTCCCTTCTCGTCATGCAGTTTGTGCCTCTGCTGCTTCTGCTGTTGGGAATCGCTCCCTGAAAGGCGAGCGAGAGCGTCCTTCTGGGTGCATTGCACTGAGTCGAGTGCTCGCTCGGGACTTTGCACTCGGGGCCAAGGCAAGAGGGCGTGCTTGCCCGCAGAACTGAGAACACGCTGTTGGGCAGAGCTGCAACTGACCGCCGGAGTTCAGCTCTCGGCGGACGGCAGAAGGCGAAGAACGAAGCCGCTTGCGAGCGGCGCAGTGCAGCGAAGAGCTCTCCGGATTCGCCGCTAGCTCCACGGTCCTTCTCAGCTGCGAGTAGCAGCGCTCGCAGTACACAGAGCTTCGCAAGGCCCGAAGACCCGGAGGGAAGTATGGCACACGGAAATGTGCCAGGACAGAGACGTGTTCTACGTTGTCCCTTCTCGTCATGCAGTTTGTGCCTCTGCTGCTTCTGCTGTTGGGAATCGCTCCCTGAAAGGCGAGCGAGAGCGTCCTTCTGGGTGCATTGCACTGAGTCGAGTGCTCGCTCGGGACTTTGCACTCGGGGCCAAGGCAAGAGGGCGTGCTTGCCCGCAGAACTGAGAACACGCTGATGGGCAGAGCTGCAACTGACCGCTGGAGTTCAGCTCTCGCCGGACGGCAGAAGGCGAAGAACGAAGCCGCTTGCGAGCGGCGCAGTGCAGCGAAGAGCTCTCCGAATTCGCCGCTAGCTCCACGGTCCTTCTCAGCTGCGAGTAGCAGCGCTCGCAGTACACAGAGCTTCGCAAGGCCCGAAGACCCGGAGGGAAGTATCGCACACGAAAATGTGCCAGGACAGAGACGTGTTCTACGTTGTCCCTTCTCATCATGCAGTTTGTGCCTCTGCTGCTTCTGCTGTTAGGAATCGCTCCCTGAAAGGCGAGCGAGAGCGTCCTTCTGGGTGCATTGCACTGAGTCGAGTGCTCGCTCGGGACTTTGCACTCGGGGCCAAGGCAAGAGGGCGTGCTTGCCCGCAGAACTGAGAACACGCTGTTGGGCAGAGCTGCAAGTGACCGCCGGAGTTCAGCTCTCGCCGGACGGCAGAAGGCGAAGAGCGAAGCCGCTTGCGAGCGGCGCAGTGCAGCGAAGAGCTCTCCGAATTCGCCGCTAGCTCCACGGTCCTCCTCAGCTGCGAGTAGCAGCGCTCGCAGTACACAGAGCTTCGCAAGGCCCGAAGACCCGGAGGGAAGTATGGCACACGGAAATGTGCCAGGACAGAGACGTGTTCTACGTTGTCCCTTCTCGTCATGCAGTTTGTGCCTCTGCTGCTTCTGCTGTTAGGAATCGCTCCCTGAAAGGCGAGCGAGAGCGTCCTTCTGGGTGCATTGCACTGAGTCGAGTGCTCGCTCGGGACTTTGCACTCGGGGCCAAGGCAAGAGGGCGTGCTTGCCCGCAGAACTGAGAACACGCTGTTGGGCAGAGCTGCAAGTGACCGCCGGAGTTCAGCTCTCGCCGGACGGCAGAAGGCGAAGAACGAAGCCGCTTGCGAGCGGCGCAGTGCAGCGAAGAGCTCTCCGAATTCGCCGCTAGCTCCACGGTCCTTCTCAGCTGCGAGTAGCAGCGCTCGCAGTACACAGAGCTTCGCAAGGCCCGAAGACCCGGAGGGAAGTATGGCACACGGAAATGTGCCAGGACAGAGACGTGTTCTACGTTGTCCCTTCTCGTCATGCAGTTTGTGCCTCTGCTGCTTCTGCTGTTGGGAATCGCTCCCTGAAAGGCGAGCGAGAGCGTCCTTCTGGGTGCATTGCACTGAGTCGAGTGCTCGCTCGGGACTTTGCACTCGGGGCCAAGGCAAGAGGGCGTGCTTGCCCGCAGAACTGAGAACACGCTGTTGGGCAGAGCTGCAAGTGACCGACGGAGTTCAGCTCTCGGCGGACGGCAGAAGGCGAAGAACGAAGCCGCTTGCGAGCGGCGCAGTGCAGCGAAGAGCTCTCCGGATTCGCCGCTAGCTCCACGGTCCTTCTCAGCTGCGAGTAGCAGCGCTCGCAGTACACAGAGCTTCGCAAGGCCCGAAGACCCGGAGGGAAGTATGGCACACGGAAATGTGCCAGGACAGAGACGTGTTCTACGTTGTCCCTTCTCGTCATGCAGTTTGTGCCTCTGCTGCTTCTGCTGTTGGGAATCGCTCCCTGAAAGGCGAGCGAGAGCGTCCTTCTGGGTGCATTGCACTGAGTCGAGTGCTCGCTCGGGACTTTGCACTCGGGGCCAAGGCAAGAGGGCGTGCTTGCCCGCAGAACTGAGAACACGCTGTTGGGCAGAGCTGCAAGTGACCGCCGGAGTTCAGCTCTCGCCGGACGGCAGAAGGCGAAGAACGAAGCCGCTTGCGAGCGGCGCAGTGCAGCGAAGAGCTCTCCGGATTCGCCGCTAGCTCCACGGTCCTTCTCAGCTGCGAGTAGCAGCGCTCGCAGTACACAGAGCTTCGCAAGGCCCGAAGACCCGGAGGGAAGTATGGCACACGCAAATGTGCCAGGACAGAGACGTGTTCTACGTTGTCCCTTCTCGTCATGCAGTTTGTGCCTCTGCTGCTTCTGCTGTTAGGAATCGCTCCTTGAAAGGCGAGCGAGAGCGTCCTTCTGGGTGCATTGCACTGAGTCGAGTGCTCGCTCGGGACTTTGCTCTCGGGGCCAAGGCAAGAGGGCGTGCTTGCCCGCAGAACTGAGAACACGCTGTTGGGCAGAGCTGCAACTGACCGCCGGAGTTCAGCTCTCGCCGGACGGCAGAAGGCGAAGAACGAAGCCGCTTGCGAGCGGCGCAGTGCAGCGAAGAGCTCTCCGAATTCGCCGCTAGCTCCACGGTCCTTCTCAGCTGCGAGTAGCAGCGCTCGCAGTACACAGAGCTTCGCAACGCCCGAAGACCCGGAGGGAAGTATCGCACACGCAAATGTGCCAGGACAGAGACGTGTTCTACGTTGTCCCTTCTCGTCATGCAGTTTGTGCCTCTGCTGCTTCTGCTGTTAAGAATCGCTCCTCGAAAGGCGAGCGAGAGCGTCCTTCTGGCTGCATTGCACTGAGTCGAGTGCTCGCTCCGGACTTTGCACTCGGGGCCAAGGCAAGAGGGCGTGCTTGCCCGCAGAACTGAGAACACGCTGTTGGGCAGAGCTGCAAGTGACCGCCGGAGTTCAGCTCTCGCCGGACGGCAGAAGGCGAAGAACGAAGCCGCTTGCGAGCGGCGCAGTGCAGCGAAGAGCTCTCCGGATTCGCCGCTAGCTCCACGGTCCTTCTCAGCTGCGAGTAGCAGCGCTCGCAGTACACAGAGCCTCGCAAGGCCCGAAGACCCGGAGGGAAGTATCGCACACGAAAATGTGCCAGGACAGAGACGTGTTCTACGTTGTCCCTTCTCGTCATGCAGTTTGTGCCTCTGCTGCTTCTGCTGTTAGGAATCGCTCCCTGAAAGGCGAGCGAGAGCGTCCTTCTGGGTGCATTGCACTGAGTCGAGTGCTCGCTCGGGACTTTGCTCTCGGGGCCAAGGCAAGAGGGCGTGCTTGCCCGCAGAACTGAGAACACGCTGTTGGGCAGAGCTGCAGCTGACCGCCGGAGTTCAGCTCTCGCCGGACGGCAGAAGGCGAAGAACGAAGCCGCTTGCGAGCGGCGCAGTGCAGCGAAGAGCTCTCCGAATTCCCCGCTAGCTCCACGGTCCTTCTCAGCTGCGAGTAGCAGCGCTCGCAGTACACAGAGCTTCGCAAGGCCCGAAGACCCGGAGGGAAGTATCGCACACGCAAATGTGCCAGGACAGAGACGTGTTCTACGTTGTCCCTTCTCGTCATGCAGTTTGTGCCTCTGCTGCTTCTGCTGTTAGGAATCGCTCCCTGAAAGGCGAGCGAGAGCGTCCTTCTGGGTGCATTGCACTGAGTCGAGTGCTCGCTCGGGACTTTGCACTCGGGGCCAAGGCAAGAGGGCGTGCTTGCCCGCAGAACTGAGAACACGCTGTTGGGCAGAGCTGCAAGTGACCGCCGGAGTTCAGCTCTCGGCGGATGGCAGAAGGCGAAGAACGAAGCCGCTTGCGAGCGGCGCAGTGCAGCGAAGAGCTCTCCGGATTCGCCGCTAGCTCCACGGTCCTTCTCAGCTGCGAGTAGCAGCGCTCGCAGTACACAGAGCTTCGCAAGGCCCGAAGACCCGGAGGGAAGTATCGCACACGCAAATGTGCCAGGACAGAGACGTGTTCTACGTTGTCCCTTCTCGTCATGCAGTTTGTGCCTCTGCTGCTTCTGCTGTTGGGAATCGCTCCCTGAAAGGCGAGCGAGAGCGTCCTTCTGGGTGCATTGCACTGAGTCGAGTGCTCGCTCGGGACTTTGCACTCGGGGCCAAGGCAAGAGGGCGTGCTTGCCCGCAGAACTGAGAACACGCTGTTGGGCAGAGCTGCAGCTGACCGCCGGAGTTCAGCTCTCGCCGGACGGCAGAAGGCGAAGAACGAAGCCGCTTGCGAGCGGCGCAGTGCAGCGAAGAGCTCTCCGAATTCGCCGCTAGATCCACGGTCCTTCTCAGCTGCGAGTAGCAGCGCTCGCAGTACACAGAGCCTCGCAAGGCCCGAAGACCCGGAGGGAAGTATCGCACACGCAAATGTGCCAGGACAGAGACGTGTTCTACGTTGTCCCTTCTCGTCATGCAGTTTGTGCCTCTGCTGCTTCTGCGGTTAGGAATCGCTCCTTGAAAGGCGAGCGAGAGCGTCCTTCTGGGTGCATTGCACTGAGTCGAGTGCTCGCTCGGGACTTTGCTCTCGGGGCCAAGGCAAGAGGGCGTGCTTGCCCGCAGAACTGAGAACACGCTGTTGGGCAGAGCTGCAGCTGACCGCTGGAGTTCAGCTCTCGCCGGACGGCAGAAGGCGAAGAACGAAGCCGCTTGCGAGCGGCGCAGTGCAGCGAAGAGCTCTCCGAATTCGCCGCTAGCTCCACGGTCCTTCTCAGCTGCGAGTAGCAGCGCTCGCAGAACACAGAGCCTCGCAAGGCCCGAAGACCCGGAGGGAAGTATCGCACACGCAAATGTGCCAGGACAGAGACGTGTTCTACGTTGTCCCTTCTCGTCATGCAGTTTGTGCCTCTGCTGCTTCTGCGGTTAGGAATCGCTCCTTGAAAGGCGAGCGAGAGCGTCCTTCTGGGTGCATTGCACTGAGTCGAGTGCTCGCTCGGGACTTTGCACTCGGGGCCAAGGCAAGAGGGCGTGCTTGCCCGCAGAACTGAGAACACGCTGTTGGGCAGAGCTGCAAGTGACCGCCGGAGTTCAGCTCTCGCCGGACGGCAGATGGCGAAGAACGAAGCCGCTTGCGAGCGGCGCAGTGCAGCGAAGAGCTCTCCGAATTCGCCGCTAGCTCCACGGTCCTTCTCAGCTGCGAGTAGCAGCGCTCGCAGTACACAGAGCCTCGCAAGGCCCGAAGACCCGGAGGGAAGTATCGCACACGCAAATGTGCCAGGACAGAGACGTGTTCTACGTTGTCCCTTCTCGTCATGCAGTTTGTGCCTCTGCTGCTTCTGCTGTTAGGAATCGCTCCTTGAAAGGCGAGCGAGAGCGTCCTTCTGGGTGCATTGCACTGAGTCGAGTGCTCGCTCGGGACTTTGCACTCGGGGCCAAGGCAAGAGGGCGTGCTTGCCCGCAGAACTGAGAACACGCTGTTGGGCAGAGCTGCAACTGACCGCCGGAGTTCAGCTCTCGCCGGACGGCAGAAGGCGAAGAACGAAGCCGCTTGCGAGCGGCGCAGTGCAGCGAAGAGCTCTCCGAATTCGCCGCTAGCTCCACGGTCCTTCTCAGCTGCGAGTAGCAGCGCTCGCAGTACACAGAGCTTCGCAAGGCCCGAAGACCCGGAGGGAAGTATGGCACACGGAAATGTGCCAGGACAGAGACGTGTTCTACGTTGTCCCTTCTCGTCATGCAGTTTGTGCCTCTGCTGCTTCTGCTGTTGGGAATCGCTCCCTGAAAGGCGAGCGAGAGCGTCCTTCTGGGTGCATTGCACTGAGTCGAGTGCTCGCTCGGGACTTTGCACTCGGGGCCAAGGCAAGAGGGCGTGCTTGCCCGCAGAACTGAGAACACGCTGTTGGGCAGAGCTGCAAGTGACCGCCGGAGTTCAGCTCTCGGCGGATGGCAGAAGGCGAAGAACGAAGCCGCTTGCGAGCGGCGCAGTGCAGCGAAGAGCTCTCCGGATTCGCCGCTAGCTCCACGGTCCTTCTCAGCTGCGAGTAGCAGCGCTCGCAGTACACAGAGCTTCGCAAGGCCCGAAGACCCGGAGGGAAGTATCGCACACGCAAATGTGCCAGGACAGAGACGTGTTCTACGTTGTCCCTTCTCGTCATGCAGTTTGTGCCTCTGCTGCTTCTGCTGTTGGGAATCGCTCCCTGAAAGGCGAGCGAGAGCGTCCTTCTGGGTGCATTGCACTGAGTCGAGTGCTCGCTCGGGACTTTGCACTCGGGGCCAAGGCAAGAGGGCGTGCTTGCCCGCAGAACTGAGAACACGCTGTTGGGCAGAGCTGCAGCTGACCGCTGGAGTTCAGCTCTCGCCGGACGGCAGAAGGCGAAGAACGAAGCCGCTTGCGAGCGGCGCAGTGCAGCGAAGAGCTCTCCGAATTCGCCGCTAGATCCACGGTCCTTCTCAGCTGCGAGTAGCAGCGCTCGCAGTACACAGAGCCTCGCAAGGCCCGAAGACCCGGAGGGAAGTATCGCACACGCAAATGTGCCAGGACAGAGACGTGTTCTACGTTGTCCCTTCTCGTCATGCAGTTTGTGCCTCTGCTGCTTCTGCGGTTAGGAATCGCTCCTTGAAAGGCGAGCGAGAGCGTCCTTCTGGGTGCATTGCACTGAGTCGAGTGCTCGCTCGGGACTTTGCTCTGGGGGCCAAGGCAAGAGGGCGTGCTTGCCCGCAGAACTGAGAACACGCTGTTGGGCAGAGCTGCAGCTGACCGCTGGAGTTCAGCTCTCGCCGGACGGCAGAAGGCGAAGAACGAAGCCGCTTGCGAGCGGCGCAGTGCAGCGAAGAGCTCTCCGAATTCGCCGCTAGCTCCACGGTCCTTCTCAGCTGCGAGTAGCAGCGCTCGCAGAACACAGAGCCTCGCAAGGCCCGAAGACCCGGAGGGAAGTATCGCACACGCAAATGTGCCAGGACAGAGACGTGTTCTACGTTGTCCCTTCTCGTCATGCAGTTTGTGCCTCTGCTGCTTCTGCGGTTAGGAATCGCTCCTTGAAAGGCGAGCGAGAGCGTCCTTCTGGGTGCATTGCACTGAGTCGAGTGCTCGCTCGGGACTTTGCACTCGGGGCCAAGGCAAGAGGGCGTGCTTGCCCGCAGAACTGAGAACACGCTGTTGGGCAGAGCTGCAAGTGACCGCCGGAGTTCAGCTCTCGCCGGACGGCAGATGGCGAAGAACGAAGCCGCTTGCGAGCGGCGCAGTGCAGCGAAGAGCTCTCCGAATTCGCCGCTAGCTCCACGGTCCTTCTCAGCTGCGAGTAGCAGCGCTCGCAGTACACAGAGCCTCGCAAGGCCCGAAGACCCGGAGGGAAGTATCGCACACGCAAATGTGCCAGGACAGAGACGTGTTCTACGTTGTCCCTTCTCGTCATGCAGTTTGTGCCTCTGCTGCTTCTGCTGTTAGGAATCGCTCCTTGAAAGGCGAGCGAGAGCGTCCTTCTGGGTGCATTGCACTGAGTCGAGTGCTCGCTCGGGACTTTGCACTCGGGGCCAAGGCAAGAGGGCGTGCTTGCCCGCAGAACTGAGAACACGCTGTTGGGCAGAGCTGCAACTGACCGCCGGAGTTCAGCTCTCGCCGGACGGCAGAAGGCGAAGAACGAAGCCGCTTGCGAGCGGCGCAGTGCAGCGAAGAGCTCTCCGAATTCGCCGCTAGCTCCACGGTCCTTCTCAGCTGCGAGTAGCAGCGCTCGCAGTACACAGAGCTTCGCAAGGCCCGAAGACCCGGAGGGAAGTATGGCACACGGAAATGTGCCAGGACAGAGACGTGTTCTACGTTGTCCCTTCTCGTCATGCAGTTTGTGCCTCTGCTGCTTCTGCTGTTAGGAATCGCTCCTTGAAAGGCGAGCGAGAGCGTCCTTCTGGGTGCATTGCACTGAGTCGAGTGCTCGCTCGGGACTTTGCACTCGGGGCCAAGGCAAGAGGGCGTGCTTGCCCGCAGAACTGAGAACACGCTGTTGGGCAGAGCTGCAAGTGACCGCCGGAGTTCAGCTCTCGGCGGACGGCAGAAGGCGAAGAACGAAGCCGCTTGCGAGCGGCGCAGTGCAGCGAAGAGCTCTCCGGATTCACCGCTAGCTCCACGGTCCTTCTCAGCTGCGAGTAGCAGCGCTCGCAGTACACCGAGCTTCGCAAGGCCCGAAGACCCGGAGGGAAGTATGGCACACGGAAATGTGCCAGGACAGAGACGTGTTCTACGTTGTCCCTTCTCGTCATGCAGTTTGTGCCTCTGCTGCTTCTGCTGTTGGGAATCGCTCCCTGAAAGGCGAGCGAGAGCGTCCTTCTGGGTGCATTGCACTGAGTCGAGTGCTCGCTCGGGACTTTGCACTCGGGGCCAAGGCAAGAGGGCGTGCTTGCCCGCAGAACTGAGAACACGCTGTTGGGCAGAGCTGCAGCTGACCGCCGGAGTTCAGCTCTCGGCGGACGGCAGAAGGCGAAGAACGAAGCCGCTTGCGAGCGGCGCAGTGCAGCGAAGAGCTCTCCGGATTCGCCGCTAGCTCCACGGTCCTTCTCAGCTGCGAGTAGCAGCGCTCGCAGTACACAGAGCTTCGCAAGGCCCGAAGACCCGGAGGGAAGTATGGCACACGGAAATGTGCCAGGACAGAGACGTGTTCTACGTTGTCCCTTCTCGTCATGCAGTTTGTGCCTCTGCTGCTTCTGCTGTTAGGAATCGCTCCCTGAAAGGCGAGCGAGAGCGTCCTTCTGGGTGCATTGCACTGAGTCGAGTGCTCGCTCGGGACTTTGCACTCGGGGCCAAGGCAAGAGGGCGTGCTTGCCCGCAGAACTGAGAACACGCTGTTGGGCAGAGCTGCAAGTGACCGCCGGAGTTCAGCTCTCGCCGGACGGCAGAAGGCGAAGAACGAAGCCGCTTGCGAGCGGCGCAGTGCAGCGAAGAGCTCTCCGAATTCCCCGCTAGCTCCACGGTCCTTCTCAGCTGCGAGTAGCAGCGCTCGCAGTACACAGAGCTTCGCAAGGCCCGAAGACCCGGAGGGAAGTATCGCACACGGAAATGTGCCAGGACAGAGACGTGTTCTACGTTGTCCCTTCTCGTCATGCAGTTTGTGCCTCTGCTGCTTCTGCTGTTAGGAATCGCTCCTTGAAAGGCGAGCGAGAGCGTCCTTCTGGGTGCATTGCACTGAGTCGAGTGCTCGCTCGGGACTTTGCACTCGGGGCCAAGGCAAGAGGGCGTGCTTGCCCGCAGAACTGAGAACACGCTGTTGGGCAGAGCTGCAGCTGACCGCTGCAGTTCAGCTCTCGCCGGACGGCAGAAGGCGAAGAACGAAGCCGCTTGCGAGCGGCGCAGTGCAGCGAAGAGCTCTCCGAATTCGCCGCTAGCTCCACGGTCCTTCTCAGCTGCGAGTAGCAGCGCTCGCAGTACACAGAGCCTCGCAAGGCCCGAAGACCCGGAGGGAAGTATCGCACACGCAAATGTGCCAGGACAGAGACGTGTTCTACGTTGTCCCTTCTCGTCATGCAGTTTGTGCCTCTGCTGCTTCTGCTGTTAGGAATCGCTCCTTGAAAGGCGAGCGAGAGCGTCCTTCTGGGTGCATTGCACTGAGTCGAGTGCTCGCTCGGGACTTTGCACTCGGGCCAAGGCAAGAGGGCGTGCTTGCCCGCAGAACTGAGAACACGCTGTTGGGCAGAGCTGCAGCTGACCGCTGGAGTTCAGCTCTCGCCGGACGGCAGAAGGCGAAGAACGAAGCCGCTTGCGAGCGGCGCAGTGCAGCGAAGAGCTCTCCGAATTCGCCGCTAGCTCCACGGTCCTTCTCAGCTGCGAGTAGCAGCGCTCGCAGTACACAGAGCTTCGCAAGGCCCGAAGACCCGGAGGGAAGTATCGCACACGAAAATGTGCCAGGACAGAGACGTGTTCTACGTTGTCCCTTCTCGTCATGCAGTTTTTGCCTCTGCTGCTTCTGCTGTTAGGAATCGCTCCTTGAAAGGCGAGCGAGAGCGTCTTCTGGGTGCATTGCACTGAGTCGAGTGCTCGCTCGGGACTTTGCACTCGGGGCCAAGGCAAGAGGGCGTGCTTGCCCGCAGAACTGAGAACACGCTGTTGGGCAGAGCTGCAGCTGACCGCTGGAGTTCAGCTCTCGCCGGACGGCAGAAGGCGAAGAACGAAGCCGCTTGCGAGCGGCGCAGTGCAGCGAAGAGCTCTCCGAATTCGCCGCTAGCTCCACGGTCCTTCTCAGCTGCGAGTAGCAGCGCTCGCAGTACACAGAGCTTCGCAAGGCCCGAAGACCCGGAGGGAAGTATCGCACACGAAAATGTGCCAGGACAGAGACGTGTTCTACGTTGTCCCTTCTCGTCATGCAGTTTGTGCCTCTGCTGCTTCTGCGGTTAGGAATCGCTCCTTGAAAGGCGAGCGAGAGCGTCCTTCTGGGTGCATTGCACTGAGTCGAGTGCTCGCTCGGGACTTTGCTCTCGGGGCCAAGGCAAGAGGGCGTGCTTGCCCGCAGAACTGAGAACACGCTGTTGGGCAGAGCTGCAGCTGACCGCTGGAGTTCAGCTCTCGCCGGACGGCAGAAGGCGAAGAACGAAGCCGCTTGCGAGCGGCGCAGTGCAGCGAAGAGCTCTCCGAATTCGCCGCTAGCTCCACGGTCCTTCTCAGCTGCGAGTAGCAGCGCTCGCAGTACACAGAGCCTCGCAAGGCCCGAAGACCCGGAGGGAAGTATCGCACACGCAAATGTGCCAGGACAGAGACGTGTTCTACGTTGTCCCTTCTCGTCATGCAGTTTGTGCCTCTGCTGCTTCTGCTGTTAGGAATCGCTCCTTGAAAGACGAGCGAGAGCGTCCCTTCTGGGTGCATTGCACTGAGTCGAGTGCTCGCTCGGGACTTTGCTCTCGGGGCCAAGGCAAGAGGGCGTGCTTGCCCGCAGAACTGAGAACACGCTGTTGGGCAGAGTTGCACCTGACCGCTGGAGTTCAGCTCTCGCCGGACGGCAGAAGGCGAAGAACGAAGCCGCTTGCGAGCGGCGCAGTGCAGCGAAGAGCTCTCCGAATTCGCCGCTAGCTCCACGGTCCTTCTCAGCTGCGAGTAGCAGCGCTCGCAGTACACAGAGCTTCGCAAGGCCCGAAGACCCGGAGGGAAGTATCGCACACGAAAATGTGCCAGGACAGAGACGTGTTCTACGTTGTCCCTTCTCGTCATGCAGTTTGTGCCTCTGCTGCTTCTGCTGTTAGGAATCGCTCCTTGAAAGACGAGCGAGAGCGTCCTTCCGGGTGCATTGCACTGAGTCGAGTGCTCGCTCGGGACTTTGCTCTCGGGGCCAAGGCAAGAGGGCGTGCTTGCCCGCAGAACTGAGAACACGCTGTTGGGCAGAGCTGCACCTGACCGCTGGAGTTCAGCTCTCGCCGGACGGCAGAAGGCGAAGAACGAAGCCGCTTGCGAGCGGCGCAGTGCAGCGAAGAGCTCTCCGAATTCGCCGCTAGCTCCACGGTCCTTCTCAGCTGCGAGTAGCAGCGCTCGCAGTACACAGAGCTTCGCAAGGCCTGAAGACCCGGAGGGAAGTATCGCACACGAAAATGTGCCAGGACAGAGACGTGTTCTACGTTGTCCCTTCTCGTCATGCAGTTTGTGCCTCTGCTGCTTCTGCTGTTAGGAATCGCTCCTTGAAAGACGAGCGAGAGCGTCCTTCCGGGTGCATTGCACTGAGTCGAGTGCTCGCTCGGGACTTTGCTCTCGGGGCCAAGGCAAGAGGGCGTGCTTGCCCGCAGAACTGAGAACACGCTGTTGGGCAGAGCTGCAACTGACCGCTGGAGTTCAGCTCTCGCCGGACAGCAGAAGGCGAAGAACGAAGCCGCTTGCGAGCGGCGCAGTGCAGCGAAGAGCTCTCCGAATTCGCCGCTAGCTCCACCGTCCTTCTCAGCTGCGAGTAGCAGCGCTCGCAGTACACAGAGCTTCGCAAGGCCCGAAGACCCGGAGGGAAGTATCGCACACGAAAATGTGCCAGGACAGAGACGTGTTCTACGTTGTCCCTTCTCGTCATGCAGTTTGTGCCTCTGCTGCTTCTGCTGTAGGAATCGCTCCTTGAAAGGCGAGCGAGAGCGTCCTTCCGGGTGCATTGCACTGAGTCGAGTGCTCGCTCGGGACTTTGCATTCGGGGCCAAGGCAAGAGGGCGTGCTTGCCCGCAGAACTGAGAACACGCTGTTGGGCAGAGCTGCAACTGACCGCTGGAGTTCAGCTCTCGCCGGACGGCAGAAGGCGAAGAACGAAGCCGCTTGCGAGCGGCGCAGTGCAGCGAAGAGCTCTCCGAATTCGCCGCTAGCTCCACGGTCCTTCTCAGCTGCGAGTAGCAGCGCTCGCAGTACACAGAGCTTCGCAAGGCCCGAAGACCCGGAGGGAAGTATCGCACACGAAAATGTGCCAGGACAGAGACGTGTTCTACGTTGTCCCTTCTCGTCATGCAGTTTGTGCCTCTGCTGCTTCTGCTGTTAGGAATCGCTCCTTGAAAGACGAGCGAGAGCGTCCTTCCGGGTGCATTGCACTGAGTCGAGTGCTCGCTCGGGACTTTGCATTCGGGGCCAAGGCAAGAGGGCGTGCTTGCCCGCAGAACTGAGAACACGCTGTTGGGCAGAGCTGCAACTGACCGCTGGAGTTCAGCTCTTGCCGGACGGCAGAAGGCGAAGAACGAAGCCGCTTGCGAGCGGCGCAGTGCAGCGAAGAGCTCTCCGAATTCGCCGCTAGCTCCACGGTCCTTCTCAGCTGCGAGTAGCAGCGCTCGCAGTACACAGAGCTTCGCAAGGCCCGAAGACCCGGAGGGAAGTATCGCACACGAAAATGTGCCAGGACAGAGACGTGTTCTACGTTGTCCCTTCTCGTCATGCAGTTTGTGCCTCTGCTGCTTCTGCTGTTAGGAATCGCTCCTTGAAAGACGAGCGAGAGCGTCCTTCCGGGTGCATTGCACTGAGTCGAGTGCTCGCTCGGGACTTTGCTCTCGGGGCCAAGGCAAGAGGGCGTGCTTGCCCGCAGAACTGAGAACACGCTGTTGGGCAGAGCTGCACCTGACCGCTGGAGTTCAGCTCTCGCCGGACGGCAGAAGGCGAAGAACGAAGCCGCTTGCGAGCGGCGCAGTGCAGCGAAGAGCTCTCCGAATTCGCCGCTAGCTCCACGGTCCTTCTCAGCTGCGAGTAGCAGCGCTCGCAGTACACAGAGCTTCGCAAGGCCCGAAGACCCGGAGGGAAGTATCGCACACGAAAATGTGCCAGGACAGAGACGTGTTCTACGTTGTCCCTTCTCGTCATGCAGTTTGTGCCTCTGCTGCTTCTGCTGTTAGGAATCGCTCCTTGAAAGATGAGCGAGAGCGTCCTTCCGGGTGCATTGCACTGAGTCGAGTGCTCGCTCGGGACTTTGCTCTCGGGGCCAAGGCAAGAGGGCGTGCTTGCCCGCAGAACTGAGAACACGCTGTTGGGCAGAGCTGCACCTGACCGCTGGAGTTCAGCTCTCGCCGGACGGCAGAAGGCGAAGAACGAAGCCGCTTGCGAGCGGCGCAGTGCAGCGAAGAGCTCTCCGAATTCGCCGCTAGCTCCACGGTCCTTCTCAGCTGCGAGTAGCAGCGCTCGCAGTACACAGAGCTTCGCAAGGCCCGAAGACCCGGAGGGAAGTATCGCACACGAAAATGTGCCAGGACAGAGACGTGTTCTACGTTGTCCCTTCTCGTCATGCAGTTTGTGCCTCTGCTGCTTCTGCTGTTAGGAATCGCTCCTTGAAAGACGAGCGAGAGCGTCCTTCCGGGTGCATTGCACTGAGTCGAGTGCTCGCTCGGGACTTCTCGGGGCCAAGGCAAGAGGGCGTGCTTGCCCGCAGAACTGAGAACACGCTGTTGGGCAGAGCTGCAACTGACCGCTGGAGTTCAGCTCTCGCCGGACAGCAGAAGGCGAAGAACGAAGCCGCTTGCGAGCGGCGCAGTGCAGCGAAGAGCTCTCCGAATTCGCCGCTAGCTCCACCGTCCTTCTCAGCTGCGAGTAGCAGCGCTCGCAGTACACAGAGCTTCGCAAGGCCCGAAGACCCGGAGGGAAGTATCGCACACGAAAATGTGCCAGGACAGAGACGTGTTCTACGTTGTCCCTTCTCGTCATGCAGTTTGTGCCTCTGCTGCTTCTGCTGTAGGGAATCGCTCCTTGAAAGGCGAGCGAGAGCGTCCTTCCGGGTGCATTGCACTGAGTCGAGTGCTCGCTAGGGACTTTGCTCTCGGGGCCAAGGCAAGAGGGCGTGCTTGCCCGCAGAACTGAGAACACGCTGTTGGGCAGAGCTGCAACTGACCGCTGGAGTTCAGCTCTCGCCGGACGGCAGAAGGCGAAGAACGAAGCCGCTTGCGAGCGGCGCAGTGCAGCGAAGAGCTCTCCGAATTCGCCGCTAGCTCCACGGTCCTTCTCAGCTGCGAGTAGCAGCGCTCGCAGTACACAGAGCTTCGCAAGGCCCGAAGACCCGGAGGGAAGTATCGCACACGAAAATGTGCCAGGACAGAGACGTGTTCTACGTTGTCCCTTCTCGTCATGCAGTTTGTGCCTCTGCTGCTTCTGCTGTAGGGAATCGCTCCTTGAAAGACGAGCGAGAGCGTCCTTCCGGGTGCATTGCACTGAGTCGAGTGCTCGCTCGGGACTTTGCATTCGGGGCCAAGGCAAGAGGGCGTGCTTGCCCGCAGAACTGAGAACACGCTGTTGGGCAGAGCTGCAACTGACCGCTGGAGTTCAGCTCTCGCCGGACGGCAGAAGGCGAAGAACGAAGCCGCTTGCGAGCGGCGCAGTGCAGCGAAGAGCTCTCCGAATTCGCCGCTAGCTCCACGGTCCTTCTCAGCTGCGAGTAGCAGCGCTCGCAGTACACAGAGCTTCGCAAGGCCCGAAGACCCGGAGGGAAGTATCGCACAGGAAAATGTGCCAGGACAGAGACGTGTTCTACGTTGTCCCTTCTCGTCATGCAGTTTGTGCCTCTGCTGCTTCTGCTGTTAGGAATCGCTCCTTGAAAGACGAGCGAGAGCGTCCCTTCTGGGTGCATTGCACTGAGTCGAGTGCTCGCTCGGGACTTTGCTCTCGGGGCCAAGGCAAGAGGGCGTGCTTGCCCGCAGAACTGAGAACACGCTGTTGGGCAGAGTTGCACCTGACCGCTGGAGTTCAGCTCTCGCCGGACGGCAGAAGGCGAAGAACGAAGCTGCTTGCGAGCGGCGCAGTGCAGCGAAGAGCTCTCCGAATTCGCCGCTAGCTCCACGGTCCTTCTCAGCTGCGAGTAGCAGCGCTCGCAGTACACAGAGCTTCGCAAGGCCCGAAGACCCGGAGGGAAGTATCGCACACGAAAATGTGCCAGGACAGAGACGTGTTCTACGTTGTCCCTTCTCGTCATGCAGTTTGTGCCTCTGCTGCTTCTGCTGTTAGGAATCGCTCCTTGAAAGATGAGCGAGAGCGTCCTTCCGGGTGCATTGCACTGAGTCGAGTGCTCGCTCGGGACTTTGCTCTCGGGGCCAAGGCAAGAGGGCGTGCTTGCCCGCAGAACTGAGAACACGCTGTTGGGCAGAGCTGCACCTGACCGCTGGAGTTCAGCTCTCGCCGGACGGCAGAAGGCGAAGAACGAAGCCGCTTGCGAGCGGCGCAGTGCAGCGAAGAGCTCTCCGAATTCGCCGCTAGCTCCACGGTCCTTCTCAGCTGCGAGTAGCAGCGCTCGCAGTACACAGAGCTTCGCAAGGCCCGAAGACCCGGAGGGAAGTATCGCACACGAAAATGTGCCAGGACAGAGACGTGTTCTACGTTGTCCCTTCTCGTCATGCAGTTTGTGCCTCTGCTGCTTCTGCTGTTAGGAATCGCTCCTTGAAAGACGAGCGAGAGCGTCCTTCCGGGTGCATTGCACTGAGTCGAGTGCTCGCTCGGGACTTTGCTCTCGGGGCCAAGGCAAGAGGGCGTGCTTGCCCGCAGAACTGAGAACACGCTGTTGGGCAGAGCTGCAACTGACCGCTGGAGTTCAGCTCTCGCCGGACGGCAGAAGGCGAAGAACGAAGCCGCTTGCGAGCGGCGCAGTGCAGCGAAGAGCTCTCCGAATTCGCCGCTAGCTCCACGGTCCTTCTCAGCTGCGAGTAGCAGCGCTCGCAGTACACAGAGCTTCGCAAGGCCCGAAGACCCGGAGGGAAGTATCGCACAGGAAAATGTGCCAGGACAGAGACGTGTTCTACGTTGTCCCTTCTCGTCATGCAGTTTGTTCCTCTGCTGCTTCTGCTGTAGGGAATCGCTCCTTGAAAGGCGAGCGAGAGCGTCCTTCCGGGTGCATTGCACTGAGTCGAGTGCTCGCTCGGGACTTTGCATTCGGGGCCAAGGCAAGAGGGCGTGCTTGCCCGCAGAACTGAGAACACGCTGTTGGGCAGAGCTGCAACTGACCGCTGGAGTTCAGCTCTCGCCGGACGGCAGAAGGCGAAGAACGAAGCCGCTTGCGAGCGGCGCAGTGCAGCGAAGAGCTCTCCGAATTCGCCGCTAGCTCCACGGTCCTTCTCAGCTGCGAGTAGCAGCGCTCGCAGTACACAGAGCTTCGCAAGGCCCGAAGACCCGGAGGGAAGTATCGCACACGAAAATGTGCCAGGACAGAGACGTGTTCTACGTTGTCCCTTCTCGTCATGCAGTTTGTGCCTCTGCTGCTTCTGCTGTTAGGAATCGCTCCTTGAAAGGCGAGCGAGAGCGTCCTTCCGGGTGCATTGCACTGAGTCGAGTGCTCGCTCGGGACTTTGCTCTCGGGGCCAAGGCAAGAGGGCGTGCTTGCCCGCAGAACTGAGAACACGCTGTTGGGCAGAGCTGCACCTGACCGCTGGAGTTCAGCTCTCGCCGGACGGCAGAAGGCGAAGAACGAAGCCGCTTGCGAGCGGCGCAGTGCAGCGAAGAGCTCTCCGAATTCGCCGCTAGCTCCACGGTCCTTCTCAGCTGCGAGTAGCAGCGCTCGCAGTACACAGAGCTTCGCAAGGCCCGAAGACCCGGAGGGAAGTATCGCACACGAAAATGTGCCAGGACAGAGACGTGTTCTACGTTGTCCCTTCTCGTCATGCAGTTTGTGCCTCTGCTGCTTCTGCTGTTAGGAATCGCTCCTTGAAAGACGAGCGAGAGCGTCCTTCCGGGTGCATTGCACTGAGTCGAGTGCTCGCTCGGGACTTTGCTCTCGGGGCCAAGGCAAGAGGGCGTGCTTGCCCGCAGAACTGAGAACACGCTGTTGGGCAGAGCTGCAACTGACCGCTGGAGTTCAGCTCTCGCCGGACAGCAGAAGGCGAAGAACGAAGCCGCTTGCGAGCGGCGCAGTGCAGCGAAGAGCTCTCCGAATTCGCCGCTAGCTCCACGGTCCTTCTCAGCTGCGAGTAGCAGCGCTCGCAGTACACAGAGCTTCGCAAGGCCCGAAGACCCGGAGGGAAGTATCGCACACGAAAATGTGCCAGGACAGAGACGTGTTCTACGTTGTCCCTTCTCGTCATGCAGTTTGTGCCTCTGCTGCTTCTGCTGTAGGGAATCGCTCCTTGAAAGGCGAGCGAGAGCGTCCTTCCGGGTGCATTGCACTGAGTCGAGTGCTCGCTAGGGACTTTGCTCTCGGGGCCAAGGCAAGAGGGCGTGCTTGCCCGCAGAACTGAGAACACGCTGTTGGGCAGAGCTGCAACTGACCGCTGGAGTTCAGCTCTCGCCGGACGGCAGAAGGCGAAGAACGAAGCCGCTTGCGAGCGGCGCAGTGCAGCGAAGAGCTCTCCGAATTCGCCGCTAGCTCCACGGTCCTTCTCAGCTGCGAGTAGCAGCGCTCGCAGTACACAGAGCTTCGCAAGGCCCGAAGACCCGGAGGGAAGTATCGCACACGAAAATGTGCCAGGACAGAGACGTGTTCTACGTTGTCCCTTCTCGTCATGCAGTTTGTGCCTCTGCTGCTTCTGCTGTTAGGAATCGCTCCTTGAAAGGCGAGCGAGAGCGTCCTTCCGGGTGCATTGCACTGAGTCGAGTGCTCGCTCGGGACTTTGCTCTCGGGGCCAAGGCAAGAGGGCGTGCTTGCCCGCAGAACTGAGAACACGCTGTTGGGCAGAGCAGCACCTGACCGCTGGAGTTCAGCTCTCGCCGGACGGCAGAAGGCGAAGAACGAAGCCGCTTGCGAGCGGCGCAGTGCAGCGAAGAGCTCTCCGAATTCGCCGCTAGCTCCACGGTCCTTCTCAGCTGCGAGTAGCAGCGCTCGCAGTACACAGAGCTTCGCAAGGCCCGAAGACCCGGAGGGAAGTATCGCACACGAAAATGTGCCAGGACAGAGACGTGTTCTACGTTGTCCCTTCTCGTCATGCAGTTTGTGCCTCTGCTGCTTCTGCTGTTAGGAATCGCTCCTTGAAAGACGAGCGAGAGCGTCCTTCCGGGTGCATTGCACTGAGTCGAGTGCTCGCTCGGGACTTTGCTCTCGGGGCCAAGGCAAGAGGGCGTGCTTGCCCGCAGAACTGAGAACACGCTGTTGGGCAGAGCTGCAACTGACCGCTGGAGTTCAGCTCTCGCCGGACGGCAGAAGGCGAAGAACGAAGCCGCTTGCGAGCGGCGCAGTGCAGCGAAGAGCTCTCCGAATTCGCCGCTAGCTCCACGGTCCTTCTCAGCTGCGAGTAGCAGCGCTCGCAGTACACAGAGCTTCGCAAGGCCCGAAGACCCGGAGGGAAGTATCGCACACGAAAATGTGCCAGGACAGAGACGTGTTCTACGTTGTCCCTTCTCGTCATGCAGTTTGTGCCTCTGCTGCTTCTGCTGTTAGGAATCGCTCCTTGAAAGGCGAGCGAGAGCGTCCTTCCGGGTGCATTGCACTGAGTCGAGTGCTCGCTCGGGACTTTGCATTCGGGGCCAAGGCAAGAGGGCGTGCTTGCCCGCAGAACTGAGAACACGCTGTTGGGCAGAGCTGCAACTGACCGCTGGAGTTCAGCTCTTGCCGGACGGCAGAAGGCGAAGAACGAAGCCGCTTGCGAGCGGCGCAGTGCAGCGAAGAGCTCTCCGAATTCGCCGCTAGCTCCACGGTCCTTCTCAGCTGCGAGTAGCAGCGCTCGCAGTACACAGAGCTTCGCAAGGCCCGAAGACCCGGAGGGAAGTATCGCACACGAAAATGTGCCAGGACAGAGACGTGTTCTACGTTGTCCCTTCTCGTCATGCAGTTTGTGCCTCTGCTGCTTCTGCTGTTAGGAATCGCTCCTTGAAAGACGAGCGAGAGCGTCCTTCCGGGTGCATTGCACTGAGTCGAGTGCTCGCTCGGGACTTTGCATTCGGGGCCAAGGCAAGAGGGCGTGCTTGCCCGCAGAACTGAGAACACGCTGTTGGGCAGAGCTGCAACTGACCGCTGGAGTTCAGCTCTTGCCGGACGGCAGAAGGCGAAGAACGAAGCCGCTTGCGAGCGGCGCAGTGCAGCGAAGAGCTCTCCGAATTCGCCGCTAGCTCCACGGTCCTTCTCAGCTGCGAGTAGCAGCGCTCGCAGTACACAGAGCTTCGCAAGGCCCGAAGACCCGGAGGGAAGTATCGCACACGAAAATGTGCCAGGACAGAGACGTGTTCTACGTTGTCCCTTCTCGTCATGCAGTTTGTGCCTCTGCTGCTTCTGCTGTTAGGAATCGCTCCTTGAAAGACGAGCGAGAGCGTCCTTCCGGGTGCATTGCACTGAGTCGAGTGCTCGCTCGGGACTTTGCTCTCGGGGCCAAGGCAAGAGGGCGTGCTTGCCCGCAGAACTGAGAACACGCTGTTGGGCAGAGCTGCAACTGACCGCTGGAGTTCAGCTCTCGCCGGACGGCAGAAGGCGAAGAACGAAGCCGCTTGCGAGCGGCGCAGTGCAGCGAAGAGCTCTCCGAATTCGCCGCTAGCTCCACGGTCCTTCTCAGCTGCGAGTAGCAGCGCTCGCAGTACACAGAGCTTCGCAAGGCCCGAAGACCCGGAGGGAAGTATCGCACACGAAAATGTGCCAGGACAGAGACGTGTTCTACGTTGTCCCTTCTCGTCATGCAGTTTGTGCCTCTGCTGCTTCTGCTGTAGGGAATCGCTCCTTGAAAGGCGAGCGAGAGCGTCCTTCCGGGTGCATTGCACTGAGTCGAGTGCTCGCTCGGGACTTTGCATTCGGGGCCAAGGCAAGAGGGCGTGCTTGCCCGCAGAACTGAGAACACGCTGTTGGGCAGAGCTGCAACTGACCGCTGGAGTTCAGCTCTCGCCGGACGGCAGAAGGCGAAGAACGAAGCCGCTTGCGAGCGGCGCAGTGCAGGGAAGAGCTCTCCGAATTCGCCGCTAGCTCCACGGTCCTTCTCAGCTGCGAGTAGCAGCGCTCGCAGTACACAGAGCTTCGCAAGGCCCGAAGACCCGGAGGGAAGTATCGCACACGAAAATGTGCCAGGACAGAGACGTGTTCTACGTTGTCCCTTCTCGTCATGCAGTTTGTGCCTCTGCTGCTTCTGCTGTAGGGAATCGCTCCTTGAAAGACGAGCGAGAGCGTCCTTCCGGGTGCATTGCACTGAGTCGAGTGCTCGCTCGGGACTTTGCATTCGGGGCCAAGGCAAGAGGGCGTGCTTGCCCGCAGAACTGAGAACACGCTGTTGGGCAGAGCTGCAACTGACCGCTGGAGTTCAGCTCTCGCCGGACGGCAGAAGGCGAAGAACGAAGCCGCTTGCGAGCGGCGCAGTGCAGCGAAGAGCTCTCCGAATTCGCCGCTAGCTCCACGGTCCTTCTCAGCTGCGAGTAGCAGCGCTCGCAGTACACAGAGCTTCGCAAGGCCCGAAGACCCGGAGGGAAGTATCGCACACGAAAATGTGCCAGGACAGAGACGTGTTCTACGTTGTCCCTTCTCGTCATGCAGTTTGTGCCTCTGCTGCTTCTGCTGTTAGGAATCGCTCCTTGAAAGACGAGCGAGAGCGTCCTTCCGGGTGCATTGCACTGAGTCGAGTGCTCGCTCGGGACTTTGCTCTCGGGGCCAAGGCAAGAGGGCGTGCTTGCCCGCAGAACTGAGAACACGCTGTTGGGCAGAGCTGCAACTGACCGCTGGAGTTCAGCTCTCGCCGGACGGCAGAAGGCGAAGAACGAAGCCGCTTGCGAGCGGCGCAGTGCAGCGAAGAGCTCTCCGAATTCGCCGCTAGCTCCACGGTCCTTCTCAGCTGCGAGTAGCAGCGCTCGCAGTACACAGAGCTTCGCAAGGCCCGAAGACCCGGAGGGAAGTATCGCACACGAAAATGTGCCAGGACAGAGACGTGTTCTACGTTGTCCCTTCTCGTCATGCAGTTTGTGCCTCTGCTGCTTCTGCTGTTAGGAATCGCTCCTTGAAAGGCGAGCGAGAGCGTCCTTCCGGGTGCATTGCACTGAGTCGAGTGCTCGCTCGGGACTTTGCTCTCGGGCCAAGGCAAGAGGGCGTGCTTGCCCGCAGAACTGAGAACACGCTGTTGGGCAGAGCTGCACCTGACCGCTGGAGTTCAGCTCTCGCCGGACGGCAGAAGGCGAAGTACGAAGCCGCTTGCGAGCGGCGCAGTGCAGCGAAGAGCTCTCCGAATTCGCCGCTAGCTCCACGGTCCTTCTCAGCTGCGAGTAGCAGCGCTCGCAGTACACAGAGCTTCGCAAGGCCCGAAGACCCGGAGGGAAGTATCGCACACGAAAATGTGCCAGGACAGAGACGTGTTCTACGTTGTCCCTTCTCGTCATGCAGTTTGTGCCTCTGCTGCTTCTGCTGTTAGGAATCGCTCCTTGAAAGGCGAGCGAGAGCGTCCTTCCGGGTGCATTGCACTGAGTCGAGTGCTCGCTCGGGACTTTGCTCTCGGGGCCAAGGCAAGAGGGCGTGCTTGCCCGCAGAACTGAGAACACGCTGTTGGGCAGAGCTGCAACTGACCGCTGGAGTTCAGCTCTCGCCGGACAGCAGAAGGCGAAGAACGAAGCCGCTTGCGAGCGGTGCAGTGCAGCGAAGAGCTCTCCGAATTCGCCGCTAGCTCCACCGTCCTTCTCAGCTGCGAGTAGCAGCGCTCGCAGTACACAGAGCTTCGCAAGGCCCGAAGACCCGGAGGGAAGTATCGCACACGAAAATGTGCCAGGACAGAGACGTGTTCTACGTTGTCCCTTCTCGTCATGCAGTTTGTGCCTCTGCTGCTTCTGCTGTAGGGAATCGCTCCTTGAAAGGCGAGCGAGAGCGTCCTTCCGGGTGCATTGCACTGAGTCGAGTGCTCGCTCGGGACTTTGCTCTGGGGCCAAGGCAAGAGGCGTGCTTGCCCGCAGAACTGAGAACACGCTGTTGGGCAGAGCTGCAACTGACCGCTGGAGTTCAGCTCTCGCCGGACAGCAGAAGGCGAAGAACGAAGCCGCTTGCGAGCGGCGCAGTGCAGCGAAGAGCTCTCCGAATTCGCCGCTAGCTCCACGGTCCTTCTCAGCTGCGAGTAGCAGCGCTCGCAGTACACAGAGCTTCGCAAGGCCCGAAGACCCGGAGGGAAGTATCGCACACGAAAATGTGCCAGGACAGAGACGTGTTCTACGTTGTCCCTTCTCGTCATGCAGTTTGTGCCTCTGCTGCTTCTGCTGTTAGGAATCGCTCCTTGAAAGACGAGCGAGAGCGTCCTTCCGGGTGCATTGCACTGAGTCGAGTGCTCGCTCGGGACTTTGCATTCGGGGCCAAGGCAAGAGGGCGTGCTTGCCCGCAGAACTGAGAACACGCTGTTGGGCAGAGCTGCAACTGACCGCTGGAGTTCAGCTCTTGCCGGACGGCAGAAGGCGAAGAACGAAGCCGCTTGCGAGCGGCGCAGTGCAGCGAAGAGCTCTCCGAATTCGCCGCTAGCTCCACGGTCCTTCTCAGCTGCGAGTAGCAGCGCTCGCAGTACACAGAGCTTCGCAAGGCCCGAAGACCCGGAGGGAAGTATCGCACAGGAAAATGTGCCAGGACAGAGACGTGTTCTACGTTGTCCCTTCTCGTCATGCAGTTTGTGCCTCTGCTGCTTCTGCTGTTAGGAATCGCTCCTTGAAAGACGAGCGAGAGCGTCCTTCCGGGTGCATTGCACTGAGTCGAGTGCTCGCTCGGGACTTTGCTCTCGGGGCCAAGGCAAGAGGGCGTGCTTGCCCGCAGAACTGAGAACACGCTGTTGGGCAGAGCTGCAACTGACCGCTGGAGTTCAGCTCTCGCCGGACGGCAGAAGGCGAAGAACGAAGCCGCTTGCGAGCGGCGCAGTGCAGCGAAGAGCTCTCCGAATTCGCCGCTAGCTCCACGGTCCTTCTCAGCTGCGAGTAGCAGCGCTCGCAGTAGGGGCACAGAGCATCCGCAAGGCCCGAAGACCCGGAGGGAAGTATCGCACACGAAAATGTGCCAGGACAGAGACGTGTTCTACGTTGTCCCTTCTCGTCATGCAGTTTGTGCCTCTGCTGCTTCTGCTGTTAGGAATCGCTCCTTGAAAGACGAGCGAGAGCGTCCTTCCGGGTGCATTGCACTGAGTCGAGTGCTCGCTCGGGACTTTGCTCTCGGGGCCAAGGCAAGAGGGCGTGCTTGCCCGCAGAACTGAGAACACGCTGTTGGGCAGAGCTGCAACTGACCGCTGGAGTTCAGCTCTCGCCGGACGGCAGAAGGCGAAGAACGAAGCCGCTTGCGAGCGGCGCAGTGCAGCGAAGAGCTCTCCGAATTCGCCGCTAGCTCCACGGTCCTTCTCAGCTGCGAGTAGCAGCGCTCGCAGTACACAGAGCTTCGCAAGGCCCGAAGACCCGGAGGGAAGTATCGCACACGAAAATGTGCCAGGACAGAGACGTGTTCTACGTTGTCCCTTCTCGTCATGCAGTTTGTGCCTCTGCTGCTTCTGCTGTAGGGAATCGCTCCTTGAAAGGCGAGCGAGAGCGTCCTTCCGGGTGCATTGCACTGAGTCGAGTGCTCGCTCGGGACTTTGCATTCGGGGCCAAGGCAAGAGGGCGTGCTTGCCCGCAGAACTGAGAACACGCTGTTGGGCAGAGCTGCAACTGACCGCTGGAGTTCAGCTCTCGCCGGACGGCAGAAGGCGAAGAACGAAGCCGCTTGCGAGCGGCGCAGTGCAGGGAAGAGCTCTCCGAATTCGCCGCTAGCTCCACGGTCCTTCTCAGCTGCGAGTAGCAGCGCTCGCAGTACACAGAGCTTCGCAAGGCCCGAAGACCCGGAGGGAAGTATCGCACACGAAAATGTGCCAGGACAGAGACGTGTTCTACGTTGTCCCTTCTCGTCATGCAGTTTGTGCCTCTGCTGCTTCTGCTGTAGGGAATCGCTCCTTGAAAGACGAGCGAGAGCGTCCTTCCGGGTGCATTGCACTGAGTCGAGTGCTCGCTCGGGACTTTGCATTCGGGGCCAAGGCAAGAGGGCGTGCTTGCCCGCAGAACTGAGAACACGCTGTTGGGCAGAGCTGCAACTGACCGCTGGAGTTCAGCTCTCGCCGGACGGCAGAAGGCGAAGAACGAAGCCGCTTGCGAGCGGCGCAGTGCAGCGAAGAGCTCTCCGAATTCGCCGCTAGCTCCACGGTCCTTCTCAGCTGCGAGTAGCAGCGCTCGCAGTACACAGAGCTTCGCAAGGCCCGAAGACCCGGAGGGAAGTATCGCACAGGAAAATGTGCCAGGACAGAGACGTGTTCTACGTTGTCCCTTCTCGTCATGCAGTTTGTGCCTCTGCTGCTTCTGCTGTTAGGAATCGCTCCTTGAAAGACGAGCGAGAGCGTCCTTCCGGGTGCATTGCACTGAGTCGAGTGCTCGCTCGGGACTTTGCTCTCGGGGCCAAGGCAAGAGGGCGTGCTTGCCCGCAGAACTGAGAACACGCTGTTGGGCAGAGCTGCAACTGACCGCTGGAGTTCAGCTCTCGCCGGACGGCAGAAGGCGAAGAACGAAGCCGCTTGCGAGCGGCGCAGTGCAGCGAAGAGCTCTCCGAATTCGCCGCTAGCTCCACGGTCCTTCTCAGCTGCGAGTAGCAGCGCTCGCAGTACACAGAGCTTCGCAAGGCCCGAAGACCCGGAGGGAAGTATCGCACACGAAAATGTGCCAGGACAGAGACGTGTTCTACGTTGTCCCTTCTCGTCATGCAGTTTGTGCCTCTGCTGCTTCTGCTGTTAGGAATCGCTCCTTGAAAGGCGAGCGAGAGCGTCCTTCCGGGTGCATTGCACTGAGTCGAGTGCTCGCTCGGGACTTTGCTCTCGGGGCCAAGGCAAGAGGGCGTGCTTGCCCGCAGAACTGAGAACACGCTGTTGGGCAGAGCTGCACCTGACCGCTGGAGTTCAGCTCTCGCCGGACGCAGAAGGCGAAGAACGAAGCCGCTTGCGAGCGGCGCAGTGCAGCGAAGAGCTCTCCGAATTCGCCGCTAGCTCCACGGTCCTTCTCAGCTGCGAGTAGCAGCGCTCGCAGTACACAGAGCTTCGCAAGGCCCGAAGACCCGGAGGGAAGTATCGCACACGAAAATGTGCCAGGACAGAGACGTGTTCTACGTTGTCCCTTCTCGTCATGCAGTTTGTGCCTCTGCTGCTTCTGCTGTTAGGAATCGCTCCTTGAAAGGCGAGCGAGAGCGTCCTTCCGGGTGCATTGCACTGAGTCGAGTGCTCGCTCGGGACTTTGCTCTCGGGGCCAAGGCAAGAGGGCGTGCTTGCCCGCAGAACTGAGAACACGCTGTTGGGCAGAGCTGCAACTGACCGCTGGAGTTCAGCTCTCGCCGGACAGCAGAAGGCGAAGAACGAAGCCGCTTGCGAGCGGTGCAGTGCAGCGAAGAGCTCTCCGAATTCGCCGCTAGCTCCACCGTCCTTCTCAGCTGCGAGTAGCAGCGCTCGCAGTACACAGAGCTTCGCAAGGCCCGAAGACCCGGAGGGAAGTATCGCACACGAAAATGTGCCAGGACAGAGACGTGTTCTACGTTGTCCCTTCTCGTCATGCAGTTTGTGCCTCTGCTGCTTCTGCTGTAGGGAATCGCTCCTTGAAAGGCGAGCGAGAGCGTCCTTCCGGGTGCATTGCACTGAGTCGAGTGCTCGCTCGGGACTTTGCTCTCGGGGCCAAGGCAAGAGGGCGTGCTTGCCCGCAGAACTGAGAACACGCTGTTGGGCAGAGCTGCAACTGACCGCTGGAGTTCAGCTCTCGCCGGACGGCAGAAGGCGAAGAACGAAGCCGCTTGCGAGCGGCGCAGTGCAGCGAAGAGCTCTCCGAATTCGCCGCTAGCTCCACGGTCCTTCTCAGCTGCGAGTAGCAGCGCTCGCAGTACACAGAGCTTCGCAAGGCCCGAAGACCCGGAGGGAAGTATCGCACACGAAAATGTGCCAGGACAGAGACGTGTTCTACGTTGTCCCTTCTCGTCATGCAGTTTGTGCCTCTGCTGCTTCTGCTGTAGGGAATCGCTCCTTGAAAGACGAGCGAGAGCGTCCTTCCGGGTGCATTGCACTGAGTCGAGTGCTCGCTCGGGACTTTGCTCTCGGGGCCAAGGCAAGAGGGCGTGCTTGCCCGCAGAACTGAGAACACGCTGTTGGGCAGAGCTGCAACTGACCGCTGGAGTTCAGCTCTCGCCGGACGGCAGAAGGCGAAGAACGAAGCCGCTTGCGAGCGGCGCAGTGCAGCGAAGAGCTCTCCGAATTCGCCGCTAGCTCCACGGTCCTTCTCAGCTGCGAGTAGCAGCGCTCGCAGTACACAGAGCTTCGCAAGGCCCGAAGACCCGGAGGGAAGTATCGCACACGAAAATGTGCCAGGACAGAGACGTGTTCTACGTTGTCCCTTCTCGTCATGCAGTTTGTGCCTCTGCTGCTTCTGCTGTTAGGAATCGCTCCTTGAAAGACGAGCGAGAGCGTCCCTTCCGGGTGCATTGCACTGAGTCGAGTGCTCGCTCGGGACTTTGCTCTCGGGGCCAAGGCAAGAGGGCGTGCTTGCCCGCAGAACTGAGAACACGCTGTTGGGCAGAGCTGCAACTGACCGCTGGAGTTCAGCTCTCGCCGGACGGCAGAAGGCGAAGAACGAAGCCGCTTGCGAGCGGCGCAGTGCAGCGAAGAGCTCTCCGAATTCGCCGCTAGCTCCACGGTCCTTCTCAGCTGCGAGTAGCAGCGCTCGCAGTACACAGAGCTTCGCAAGGCCCGAAGACCCGGAGGGAAGTATCGCACACGAAAATGTGCCAGGACAGAGACGTGTTCTACGTTGTCCCTTCTCGTCATGCAGTTTGTGCCTCTGCTGCTTCTGCTGTTAGGAATCGCTCCTTGAAAGACGAGCGAGAGCGTCCTTCCGGGTGCATTGCACTGAGTCGAGTGCTCGCTCGGGACTTTGCTCTCGGGGCCAAGGCAAGAGGGCGTGCTTGCCCGCAGAACTGAGAACACGCTGTTGGGCAGAGCTGCACCTGACCGCTGGAGTTCAGCTCTCGCCGGACGGCAGAAGGCGAAGAACGAAGCCGCTTGCGAGCGGCGCAGTGCAGCGAAGAGCTCTCCGAATTCGCCGCTAGCTCCACGGTCCTTCTCAGCTGCGAGTAGCAGCGCTCGCAGTACACAGAGCTTCGCAAGGCCCGAAGACCCGGAGGGAAGTATCGCACACGAAAATGTGCCAGGACAGAGACGTGTTCTACGTTGTCCCTTCTCGTCATGCAGTTTGTGCCTCTGCTGCTTCTGCTGTTAGGAATCGCTCCTTGAAAGGCGAGCGAGAGCGTCCTTCCGGGTGCATTGCACTGAGTCGAGTGCTCGCTCGGGACTTTGCATTCGGGGCCAAGGCAAGAGGGCGTGCTTGCCCGCAGAACTGAGAACACGCTGTTGGGCAGAGCTGCACCTGACCGCTGGAGTTCAGCTCTCGCCGGACGGCAGAAGGCGAAGAACGAAGCCGCTTGCGAGCGGCGCAGTGCAGCGAAGAGCTCTCCGAATTCGCCGCTAGCTCCACGGTCCTTCTCAGCTGCGAGTTAGTAGCGCTCGCAGTACACAGAGCTTCGCAAGGCCCGAAGACCCGGAGGGAAGTATCGCACACGAAAATGTGCCAGGACAGAGACGTGTTCTACGTTGTCCCTTCTCGTCATGCAGTTTGTGCCTCTGCTGCTTCTGCTGTTAGGAATCGCTCCTTGAAAGGCGAGCGAGAGCGTCCTTCCGGGTGCATTGCACTGAGTCGAGTGCTCGCTCGGGACTTTGCTCTCGGGGCCAAGGCAAGAGGGCGTGCTTGCCCGCAGAACTGAGAACACGCTGTTGGGCAGAGCTGCAACTGACCGCTGGAGTTCAGCTCTCGCCGGACGGCAGAAGGCGAAGAACGAAGCCGCTTGCGAGCGGCGCAGTGCAGCGAAGAGCTCTCCGAATTCGCCGCTAGCTCCACGGTCCTTCTCAGCTGCGAGTAGCAGCGCTCACAGTACACAGAGCTTCGCAAGGCCGAAGACCCGGAGGGAAGTATCGCACACGAAAATGTGCCAGGACAGAGACGTGTTCTACGTTGTCCCTTCTCGTCATGCAGTTTGTGCCTCTGCTGCTTCTGCTGTTAGGAATCGCTCCTTGAAAGGCGAGCGAGAGCGTCCTTCCGGGTGCATTGCACTGAGTCGAGTGCTCGCTCGGGACTTTGCATTCGGGGCCAAGGCAAGAGGGCGTGCTTGCCCGCAGAACTGAGAACACGCTGTTGGGCAGAGCTGCACCTGACCGCTGGAGTTCAGCTCTCGCCGGACGGCAGAAGGCGAAGAACGAAGCCGCTTGCGAGCGGCGCAGTGCAGCGAAGAGCTCTCCGAATTCGCCGCTAGCTCCACGGTCCTTCTCAGCTGCGAGTAGCAGCGCTCGCAGTACACAGAGCTTCGCAAGGCCCGAAGACCCGGAGGGAAGTATCGCACACGAAAATGTGCCAGGACAGAGACGTGTTCTACGTTGTCCCTTCTCGTCATGCAGTTTGTGCCTCTGCTGCTTCTGCTGTTAGGAATCGCTCCTTGAAAGGCGAGCGAGAGCGTCCTTCCGGGTGCATTGCACTGAGTCGAGTGCTCGCTCGGGACTTTGCATTCGGGGCCAAGGCAAGAGGGCGTGCTTGCCCGCAGAACTGAGAACACGCTGTTGGGCAGAGCTGCACCTGACCGCTGGAGTTCAGCTCTCGCCGGACGGCAGAAGGCGAAGAACGAAGCCGCTTGCGAGCGGCGCAGTGCAGCGAAGAGCTCTCCGAATTCGCCGCTAGCTCCACGGTCCTTCTCAGCTGCGAGTAGCAGCGCTCGCAGTACACAGAGCTTCGCAAGGCCCGAAGACCCGGAGGGAAGTATCGCACACGAAAATGTGCCAGGACAGAGACGTGTTCTACGTTGTCCCTTCTCGTCATGCAGTTTGTGCCTCTGCTGCTTCTGCTGTTAGGAATCGCTCCTTGAAAGGCGAGCGAGAGCGTCCTTCCGGGTGCATTGCACTGAGTCGAGTGCTCGCTCGGGACTTTGCATTCGGGGCCAAGGCAAGAGGGCGTGCTTGCCCGCAGAACTGAGAACACGCTGTTGGGCAGAGCTGCACCTGACCGCTGGAGTTCAGCTCTCGCCGGACGGCAGAAGGCGAAGAACGAAGCCGCTTGCGAGCGGCGCAGTGCAGCGAAGAGCTCTCCGAATTCGCCGCTAGCTCCACGGTCCTTCTCAGCTGCGAGTAGCAGCGCTCGCAGTACACAGAGCTTCGCAAGGCCCGAAGACCCGGAGGGAAGTATCGCACACGAAAATGTGCCAGGACAGAGACGTGTTCTACGTTGTCCCTTCTCGTCATGCAGTTTGTGCCTCTGCTGCTTCTGCTGTTAGGAATCGCTCCTTGAAAGGCGAGCGAGAGCGTCCTTCCGGGTGCATTGCACTGAGTCGAGTGCTCGCTCGGGACTTTGCTCTCGGGGCCAAGGCAAGAGGGCGTGCTTGCCCGCAGAACTGAGAACACGCTGTTGGGCAGAGCTGCACCTGACCGCTGGAGTTCAGCTCTCGCCGGACGGCAGAAGGCGAAGAACGAAGCCGCTTGCGAGCGGCGCAGTGCAGCGAAGAGCTCTCCGAATTCGCCGCTAGCTCCACGGTCCTTCTCAGCTGCGAGTAGCAGCGCTCGCAGTACACAGAGCTTCGCAAGGCCCGAAGACCCGGAGGGAAGTATCGCACACGAAAATGTGCCAGGACAGAGACGTGTTCTACGTTGTCCCTTCTCGTCATGCAGTTTGTGCCTCTGCTGCTTCTGCTGTAGGTAATCGCTCCTTGAAAGGCGAGCGAGAGCGTCCTTCCGGGTGCATTGCACTGAGTCGAGTGCTCGCTCGGGACTTTGCTCTCGGGGCCAAGGCAAGAGGGCGTGCTTGCCCGCAGAACTGAGAACACGCTGTTGGGCAGAGCTGCAACTGACCGCTGGAGTTCAGCTCTCGCCGGACGGCAGAAGGCGAAGAACGAAGCCGCTTGCGAGCGGCGCAGTGCAGCGAAGAGCTCTCCGAATTCGCCGCTAGCTCCACGGTCCTTCTCAGCTGCGAGTAGCAGCGCTCGCAGTACACAGAGCTTCGCAAGGCCCGAAGACCCGGAGGGAAGTATCGCACACGAAAATGTGCCAGGACAGAGACGTGTTCTACGTTGTCCCTTCTCGTCATGCAGTTTGTGCCTCTGCTGCTTCTGCTGTTAGGAATCGCTCCTTGAAAGACGAGCGAGAGCGTCCTTCCGGGTGCATTGCACTGAGTCGAGTGCTCGCTCGGGACTTTGCTCTCGGGGCCAAGGCAAGAGGGCGTGCTTGCCCGCAGAACTGAGAACACGCTGTTGGGCAGAGCTGCAACTGACCGCTGGAGTTCAGCTCTCGCCGGACGGCAGAAGGCGAAGAACGAAGCCGCTTGCGAGCGGCGCAGTGCAGCGAAGAGCTCTCCGAATTCGCCGCTAGCTCCACGGTCCTTCTCAGCTGCGAGTAGCAGCGCTCGCAGTACACAGAGCTTCGCAAGGCCCGAAGACCCGGAGGGAAGTATCGCACACGAAAATGTGCCAGGACAGAGACGTGTTCTACGTTGTCCCTTCTCGTCATGCAGTTTGTGCCTCTGCTGCTTCTGCTGTTAGGAATCGCTCCTTGAAAGACGAGCGAGAGCGTCCTTCCGGGTGCATTGCACTGAGTCGAGTGCTCGCTCGGGACTTTGCTCTCGGGGCCAAGGCAAGAGGGCGTGCTTGCCCGCAGAACTGAGAACACGCTGTTGGGCAGAGCTGCACCTGACCGCTGGAGTTCAGCTCTCGCCGGACGGCAGAAGGCGAAGAACGAAGCCGCTTGCGAGCGGCGCAGTGCAGCGAAGAGCTCTCCGAATTCGCCGCTAGCTCCACGGTCCTTCTCAGCTGCGAGTAGCAGCGCTCGCAGTACACAGAGCTTCGCAAGGCCCGAAGACCCGGAGGGAAGTATCGCACACGAAAATGTGCCAGGACAGAGACGTGTTCTACGTTGTCCCTTCTCGTCATGCAGTTTGTGCCTCTGCTGCTTCTGCTGTTAGGAATCGCTCCTTGAAAGGCGAGCGAGAGCGTCCTTCCGGGTGCATTGCACTGAGTCGAGTGCTCGCTCGGGACTTTGCATTCGGGGCCAAGGCAAGAGGGCGTGCTTGCCCGCAGAACTGAGAACACGCTGTTGGGCAGAGCTGCACCTGACCGCTGGAGTTCAGCTCTCGCCGGACGGCAGAAGGCGAAGAACGAAGCCGCTTGCGAGCGGCGCAGTGCAGCGAAGAGCTCTCCGAATTCGCCGCTAGCTCCACGGTCCTTCTCAGCTGCGAGTAGCAGCGCTCGCAGTACACAGAGCTTCGCAAGGCCCGAAGACCCGGAGGGAAGTATCGCACACGAAAATGTGCCAGGACAGAGACGTGTTCTACGTTGTCCCTTCTCGTCATGCAGTTTGTGCCTCTGCTGCTTCTGCTGTTAGGAATCGCTCCTTGAAAGACGAGCGAGAGCGTCCTTCCGGGTGCATTGCACTGAGTCGAGTGCTCGCTCGGGACTTTGCTCTCGGGGCCAAGGCAAGAGGGCGTGCTTGCCCGCAGAACTGAGAACACGCTGTTGGGCAGAGCTGCACCTGACCGCTGGAGTTCAGCTCTCGCCGGACGGCAGAAGGCGAAGAACGAAGCCGCTTGCGAGCGGCGCAGTGCAGCGAAGAGCTCTCCGAATTCGCCGCTAGCTCCACGGTCCTTCTCAGCTGCGAGTAGCAGCGCTCGCAGTACACAGAGCTTCGCAAGGCCCGAAGACCCGGAGGGAAGTATCGCACACGAAAATGTGCCAGGACAGAGACGTGTTCTACGTTGTCCCTTCTCGTCATGCAGTTTGTGCCTCTGCTGCTTCTGCTGTTAGGAATCGCTCCTTGAAAGGCGAGCGAGAGCGTCCTTCCGGGTGCATTGCACTGAGTCGAGTGCTCGCTCGGGACTTTGCATTCGGGGCCAAGGCAAGAGGGCGTGCTTGCCCGCAGAACTGAGAACACGCTGTTGGGCAGAGCTGCACCTGACCGCTGGAGTTCAGCTCTCGCCGGACGGCAGAAGGCGAAGAACGAAGCCGCTTGCGAGCGGCGCAGTGCAGCGAAGAGCTCTCCGAATTCGCCGCTAGCTCCACGGTCCTTCTCAGCTGCGAGTAGCAGCGCTCGCAGTACACAGAGCTTCGCAAGGCCCGAAGACCCGGAGGGAAGTATCGCACACGAAAATGTGCCAGGACAGAGACGTGTTCTACGTTGTCCCTTCTCGTCATGCAGTTTGTGCCTCTGCTGCTTCTGCTGTTAGGAATCGCTCCTTGAAAGGCGAGCGAGAGCGTCCTTCCGGGTGCATTGCACTGAGTCGAGTGCTCGCTCGGGACTTTGCATTCGGGGCCAAGGCAAGAGGGCGTGCTTGCCCGCAGAACTGAGAACACGCTGTTGGGCAGAGCTGCACCTGACCGCTGGAGTTCAGCTCTCGCCGGACGGCAGAAGGCGAAGAACGAAGCCGCTTGCGAGCGGCGCAGTGCAGCGAAGAGCTCTCCGAATTCGCCGCTAGCTCCACGGTCCTTCTCAGCTGCGAGTAGCAGCGCTCGCAGTACACAGAGCTTCGCAAGGCCCGAAGACCCGGAGGGAAGTATCGCACACGAAAATGTGCCAGGACAGAGACGTGTTCTACGTTGTCCCTTCTCGTCATGCAGTTTGTGCCTCTGCTGCTTCTGCTGTTAGGAATCGCTCCTTGAAAGGCGAGCGAGAGCGTCCTTCCGGGTGCATTGCACTGAGTCGAGTGCTCGCTCGGGACTTTGCTCTCGGGGCCAAGGCAAGAGGGCGTGCTTGCCCGCAGAACTGAGAACACGCTGTTGGGCAGAGCTGCACCTGACCGCTGGAGTTCAGCTCTCGCCGGACGGCAGAAGGCGAAGAACGAAGCCGCTTGCGAGCGGCGCAGTGCAGCGAAGAGCTCTCCGAATTCGCCGCTAGCTCCACGGTCCTTCTCAGCTGCGAGTAGCAGCGCTCGCAGTACACAGAGCTTCGCAAGGCCCGAAGACCCGGAGGGAAGTATCGCACACGAAAATGTGCCAGGACAGAGACGTGTTCTACGTTGTCCCTTCTCGTCATGCAGTTTGTGCCTCTGCTGCTTCTGCTGTTAGGAATCGCTCCTTGAAAGGCGAGCGAGAGCGTCCTTCCGGGTGCATTGCACTGAGTCGAGTGCTCGCTCGGGACTTTGCATTCGGGGCCAAGGCAAGAGGGCGTGCTTGCCCGCAGAACTGAGAACACGCTGTTGGGCAGAGCTGCACCTGACCGCTGGAGTTCAGCTCTCGCCGGACGGCAGAAGGCGAAGAACGAAGCCGCTTGCGAGCGGCGCAGTGCAGCGAAGAGCTCTCCGAATTCGCCGCTAGCTCCACGGTCCTTCTCAGCTGCGAGTAGCAGCGCTCGCAGTACACAGAGCTTCGCAAGGCCCGAAGACCCGGAGGGAAGTATCGCACACGAAAATGTGCCAGGACAGAGACGTGTTCTACGTTGTCCCTTCTCGTCATGCAGTTTGTGCCTCTGCTGCTTCTGCTGTTAGGAATCGCTCCTTGAAAGACGAGCGAGAGCGTCCTTCCGGGTGCATTGCACTGAGTCGAGTGCTCGCTCGGGACTTTGCTCTCGGGGCCAAGGCAAGAGGGCGTGCTTGCCCGCAGAACTGAGAACACGCTGTTGGGCAGAGCTGCACCTGACCGCTGGAGTTCAGCTCTCGCCGGACGGCAGAAGGCGAAGAACGAAGCCGCTTGCGAGCGGCGCAGTGCAGCGAAGAGCTCTCCGAATTCGCCGCTAGCTCCACGGTCCTTCTCAGCTGCGAGTAGCAGCGCTCGCAGTACACAGAGCTTCGCAAGGCCCGAAGACCCGGAGGGAAGTATCGCACACGAAAATGTGCCAGGACAGAGACGTGTTCTACGTTGTCCCTTCTCGTCATGCAGTTTGTGCCTCTGCTGCTTCTGCTGTTAGGAATCGCTCCTTGAAAGGCGAGCGAGAGCGTCCTTCCGGGTGCATTGCACTGAGTCGAGTGCTCGCTCGGGACTTTGCATTCGGGGCCAAGGCAAGAGGGCGTGCTTGCCCGCAGAACTGAGAACACGCTGTTGGGCAGAGCTGCACTGACCGCTGGAGTTCAGCTCTCGCCGGACGGCAGAAGGCGAAGAACGAAGCCGCTTGCGAGCGGCGCAGTGCAGCGAAGAGCTCTCCGAATTCGCCGCTAGCTCCACGGTCCTTCTCAGCTGCGAGTAGCAGCGCTCGCAGTACACAGAGCTTCGCAAGGCCCGAAGACCCGGAGGGAAGTATCGCACACGAAAATGTGCCAGGACAGAGACGTGTTCTACGTTGTCCCTTCTCGTCATGCAGTTTGTGCCTCTGCTGCTTCTGCTGTAGGTAATCGCTCCTTGAAAGGCGAGCGAGAGCGTCCTTCCGGGTGCATTGCACTGAGTCGAGTGCTCGCTCGGGACTTTGCTCTCGGGCCAAGGCAAGAGGGCGTGCTTGCCCGCAGAACTGAGAACACGCTGTTGGGCAGAGCTGCACCTGACCGCTGGAGTTCAGCTCTCGCCGGACGGCAGAAGGCGAAGAACGAAGCCGCTTGCGAGCGGCGCAGTGCAGCGAAGAGCTCTCCGAATTCGCCGCTAGCTCCACGGTCCTTCTCAGCTGCGAGTAGCAGCGCTCGCAGTACACAGAGCTTCGCAAGGCCCGAAGACCCGGAGGGAAGTATCGCACACGAAAATGTGCCAGGACAGAGACGTGTTCTACGTTGTCCCTTCTCGTCATGCAGTTTGTGCCTCTGCTGCTTCTGCTGTTAGGAATCGCTCCTTGAAAGACGAGCGAGAGCGTCCTTCCGGGTGCATTGCACTGAGTCGAGTGCTCGCTCGGGACTTTGCTCTCGGGCCAAGGCAAGAGGGCGTGCTTGCCCGCAGAACTGAGAACACGCTGTTGGGCAGAGCTGCAACTGACCGCTGGAGTTCAGCTCTCGCCGGACGGCAGAAGGCGAAGAACGAAGCCGCTTGCGAGCGGCGCAGTGCAGCGAAGAGCTCTCCGAATTCGCCGCTAGCTCCACGGTCCTTCTCAGCTGCGAGTAGCAGCGCTCGCAGTACACAGAGCTTCGCAAGGCCCGAAGACCCGGAGGGAAGTATCGCACACGAAAATGTGCCAGGACAGAGACGTGTTCTACGTTGTCCCTTCTCGTCATGCAGTTTGTGCCTCTGCTGCTTCTGCTGTAGGTAATCGCTCCTTGAAAGACGAGCGAGAGCGTCCTTCCGGGTGCATTGCACTGAGTCGAGTGCTCGCTCGGGACTTTGCTCTCGGGGCCAAGGCAAGAGGGCGTGCTTGCCCGCAGAACTGAGAACACGCTGTTGGGCAGAGCTGCAACTGACCGCTGGAGTTCAGCTCTCGCCGGACGGCAGAAGGCGAAGAACGAAGCCGCTTGCGAGCGGCGCAGTGCAGCGAAGAGCTCTCCGAATTCGCCGCTAGCTCCACGGTCCTTCTCAGCTGCGAGTAGCAGCGCTCGCAGTACACAGAGCTTCGCAAGGCCCGAAGACCCGGAGGGAAGTATCGCACACGAAAATGTGCCAGGACAGAGACGTGTTCTACGTTGTCCCTTCTCGTCATGCAGTTTGTGCCTCTGCTGCTTCTGCTGTTAGGAATCGCTCCTTGAAAGACGAGCGAGAGCGTCCTTCCGGGTGCATTGCACTGAGTCGAGTGCTCGCTCGGGACTTTGCTCTCGGGGCCAAGGCAAGAGGGCGTGCTTGCCCGCAGAACTGAGAACACGCTGTTGGGCAGAGCTGCAACTGACCGCTGGAGTTCAGCTCTCGCCGGACGGCAGAAGGCGAAGAACGAAGCCGCTTGCGAGCGGCGCAGTGCAGCGAAGAGCTCTCCGAATTCGCCGCTAGCTCCACGGTCCTTCTCAGCTGCGAGTAGCAGCGCTCGCAGTACACAGAGCTTCGCAAGGCCCGAAGACCCGGAGGGAAGTATCGCACACGAAAATGTGCCAGGACAGAGACGTGTTCTACGTTGTCCCTTCTCGTCATGCAGTTTGTGCCTCTGCTGCTTCTGCTGTTAGGAATCGCTCCTTGAAAGACGAGCGAGAGCGTCCTTCCGGGTGCATTGCACTGAGTCGAGTGCTCGCTCGGGACTTTGCTCTCGGGGCCAAGGCAAGAGGGCGTGCTTGCCCGCAGAACTGAGAACACGCTGTTGGGCAGAGCTGCAACTGACCGCTGGAGTTCAGCTCTCGCCGGACGGCAGAAGGCGAAGAACGAAGCCGCTTGCGAGCGGCGCAGTGCAGCGAAGAGCTCTCCGAATTCGCCGCTAGCTCCACCGTCCTTCTCAGCTGCGAGTAGCAGCGCTCGCAGTACACAGAGCTTCGCAAGGCCCGAAGACCCGGAGGGAAGTATCGCACACGAAAATGTGCCAGGACAGAGACGTGTTCTACGTTGTCCCTTCTCGTCATGCAGTTTGTGCCTCTGCTGCTTCTGCTGTAGGGAATCGCTCCTTGAAAGGCGAGCGAGAGCGTCCTTCCGGGTGCATTGCACTGAGTCGAGTGCTCGCTCGGGACTTTGCTCTCGGGGCCAAGGCAAGAGGGCGTGCTTGCCCGCAGAACTGAGAACACGCTGTTGGGCAGAGCTGCAACTGACCGCTGGAGTTCAGCTCTCGCCGGACGGCAGAAGGCGAAGAACGAAGCCGCTTGCGAGCGGCGCAGTGCAGCGAAGAGCTCTCCGAATTCGCCGCTAGCTCCACGGTCCTTCTCAGCTGCGAGTAGCAGCGCTCGCAGTACACAGAGCTTCGCAAGGCCCGAAGACCCGGAGGGAAGTATCGCACACGAAAATGTGCCAGGACAGAGACGTGTTCTACGTTGTCCCTTCTCGTCATGCAGTTTGTGCCTCTGCTGCTTCTGCTGTAGGAATCGCTCCTTGAAAGGCGAGCGAGAGCGTCCTTCCGGGTGCATTGCACTGAGTCGAGTGCTCGCTCGGGACTTTGCTCTCGAGGCCAAGGCAAGGAGGGCGTGCTTGCCCGCAGAACTGAGAACACGCTGTTGGGCAGAGCTGCAACTGACCGCTGGAGTTCAGCTCTCGCCGGACGGCAGAAGGCGAAGAACGAAGCCGCTTGCGAGCGGCGCAGTGCAGCGAAGAGCTCTCCGAATTCGCCGCTAGCTCCACGGTCCTTCTCAGCTGCGAGTAGCAGCGCTCGCAGTACACAGAGCTTCGCAAGGCCCGAAGACCCGGAGGGAAGTATCGCACACGAAAATGTGCCAGGACAGAGACGTGTTCTACGTTGTCCCTTCTCGTCATGCAGTTTGTGCCTCTGCTGCTTCTGCTGTAGGGAATCGCTCCTTGAAAGGCGAGCGAGAGCGTCCTTCCGGGTGCATTGCACTGAGTCGAGTGCTCGCTCGGGACTTTGCTCTCGGGGCCAAGGCAAGAGGGCGTGCTTGCCCGCAGAACTGAGAACACGCTGTTGGGCAGAGCTGCAACTGACCGCTGGAGTTCAGCTCTCGCCGGACGGCAGAAGGCGAAGAACGAAGCCGCTTGCGAGCGGCGCAGTGCAGGGAAGAGCTCTCCGAATTCGCCGCTAGCTCCACGGTCCTTCTCAGCTGCGAGTAGCAGCGCTCGCAGTACACAGAGCTTCGCAAGGCCCGAAGACCCGGAGGGAAGTATCGCACACGAAAATGTGCCAGGACAGAGACGTGTTCTACGTTGTCCCTTCTCGTCATGCAGTTTGTGCCTCTGCTGCTTCTGCTGTTAGGAATCGCTCCTTGAAAGACGAGCGAGAGCGTCCTTCCGGGTGCATTGCACTGAGTCGAGTGCTCGCTCGGGACTTTGCTCTCGGGGCCAAGGCAAGAGGGCGTGCTTGCCCGCAGAACTGAGAACACGCTGTTGGGCAGAGCTGCACCTGACCGCTGGAGTTCAGCTCTCGCCGGACGGCAGAAGGCGAAGAACGAAGCCGCTTGCGAGCGGCGCAGTGCAGCGAAGAGCTCTCCGAATTCGCCGCTAGCTCCACGGTCCTTCTCAGCTGCGAGTAGCAGCGCTCGCAGTACACAGAGCTTCGCAAGGCCCGAAGACCCGGAGGGAAGTATCGCACACGAAAATGTGCCAGGACAGAGACGTGTTCTACGTTGTCCCTTCTCGTCATGCAGTTTGTGCCTCTGCTGCTTCTGCTGTTAGGAATCGCTCCTTGAAAGGCGAGCGAGAGCGTCCTTCCGGGTGCATTGCACTGAGTCGAGTGCTCGCTCGGGACTTTGCATTCGGGGCCAAGGCAAGAGGGCGTGCTTGCCCGCAGAACTGAGAACACGCTGTTGGGCAGAGCTGCACCTGACCGCTGGAGTTCAGCTCTCGCCGGACGGCAGAAGGCGAAGAACGAAGCCGCTTGCGAGCGGCGCAGTGCAGCGAAGAGCTCTCCGAATTCGCCGCTAGCTCCACGGTCCTTCTCAGCTGCGAGTAGCAGCGCTCGCAGTACACAGAGCTTCGCAAGGCCCGAAGACCCGGAGGGAAGTATCGCACACGAAAATGTGCCAGGACAGAGACGTGTTCTACGTTGTCCCTTCTCGTCATGCAGTTTGTGCCTCTGCTGCTTCTGCTGTTAGGAATCGCTCCTTGAAAGACGAGCGAGAGCGTCCTTCCGGGTGCATTGCACTGAGTCGAGTGCTCGCTCGGGACTTTGCTCTCGGGGCCAAGGCAAGAGGGCGTGCTTGCCCGCAGAACTGAGAACACGCTGTTGGGCAGAGCTGCACCTGACCGCTGGAGTTCAGCTCTCGCCGGACGGCAGAAGGCGAAGAACGAAGCCGCTTGCGAGCGGCGCAGTGCAGCGAAGAGCTCTCCGAATTCGCCGCTAGCTCCACGGTCCTTCTCAGCTGCGAGTAGCAGCGCTCGCAGTACACAGAGCTTCGCAAGGCCCGAAGACCCGGAGGGAGTATCGCACACGAAAATGTGCAGGACAGAGACGTGTTCTACGTTGTCCCTTCTCGTCATGCAGTTTGTGCCTCTGCTGCTTCTGCTGTAGGAATCGCTCCTTGAAAGGCGAGCGAGAGCGTCCTTCCGGGTGCATTGCACTGAGTCGAAGTGCTCGCTCGGGACTTTGCTCTCGGGGCCAAGGCAAGAGGGCGTGCTTGCCCGCAGAAACTGAGAACACGCTGTTGGGCAGAGCTGCAACTGACCGCTGGAGTTCAGCTCTCGCCGGACGGCAGAAGGCGAAGAACGAAGCCGCTTGCGAGCGGCGCAGTGCAGCGAAGAGCTCTCCGAATTCGCCGCTAGCTCCACGGTCCTTCTCAGCTGCGAGTAGCCAGCGCTCGCAGTACACAGAGCTTCGCAAGGCCCGAAGACCCGGAGGGAAGTATCGCACACGAAAATGTGCCAGGACAGAGACGTGGTTCTACGTTGTCCCTTCTCGTCATGCAGTTTGTGCCTCTGCTGCTTCTGCTGTAGGTAATCGCTCCTTGAAAGGCGAGCGAGAGCGTCCCA